>NC_050179.1:18638639-18708639 GCF_008315115.2 Sander lucioperca
AGATTGGTATGGGGTAATTTCCATAAAATCATCTCTCAATGCAAATCAAACCAGCTATCAGGCTAACTGGAATAAAACCATGCCAATCTCTAGGTATGGTGAAGGGTATGTGATGATGTGGGGCTATTTTAATTCCAAAGGCCAAGGGAACAAAAAAATCTGCCTGCCTCTATGGGAATTTAACATAGGGGTGTATACTTATGCCCCCTGTATTTTAAGGAAGAATATTTATTTATTTACGATACATTATTCATTCACAAAGAAAATTGGTGTCCTTAAAGGTTGGATTTTTCCTCATTTTTTTAATTAAGGCATTAAGATCAATTTCCAAAATATGATTTTTTTTTATTCCTCTTTTTAGTTAACTTTAGCATGGGTTCATAAACTTATGAGTGCCACTGTAGGTCTACAACTGTCTGTGTTTACAGTAATTGGTTGAAAGATAATGCTCTCCCTGCTCTAAAATGGGTTTCATGAGCTGATAGCACAAGGTCTTACTGTCTCATTGGTGCAGTGTTTGTCTTAGCTATAAATAGATTACTCAACATAAAGAGAGGTAGAGTTTCTGACCACTAACAGCTTGGGCAGCAATACCAAAATGACAAGAAAAGGACCCTAGGCCCATAAATAATGTAGTTTTCAAAAACTAAATGCAGGTTACAAACCTCTTTAATGTTTTCCTGCACACTACGCTGCACTACATCCTCTACATGATGACTAAAGTTTACCTTAAAGGCCAGGCAGACCTTGCGGGCCACCAGTTTCTCCATGGCAGTCAGCATGACGGGGTAGCGGATCTCCTTCCCCTCACTGTCCCTCTCTACCTTTCCGTCCAGTGCAGGAGATTTCCGGGCCTCCGCGTGGGCGTAGTCTGGACCCACTGTGTAAACCTGGAAACACCACACGCACGCACACAGAATGAGTCACTTATGTATTAATCAATTCAATTCAATCAATTCAACACCTCCATCAATGGCTGATTGAACATGCACAGTACCTTGACATCAGTACCATCTGTGGGCATGAACTCCTCGTAGATGTAGGATCCAGTCTTTCGTACGCTGCTTTCTGGGGAGTACACACTGCTACGACTCCCTATCTACAGCAAAGAAGGGAGAGAGAAAGAGAATGAAGGGGAATTCAAAGGGAATTTGGAACCAAACCTGTAAATACAAATCTTATTTCACCTCATTCCCTAACCTTTGCTCCACCTATGCGCTTCCCTAATAGTACTTTGTGTCACTGCTGTTCCACTGTACTGTTCGACTGCCCCATTAAAAGCTAATTGGGTTAACCCTGCATCTGCCACACAACCATATCTCTTGTGTACAGTAAGTCATTAAATTATGCAATAACACTAAGTCACAACCCCAAAAAATTGAAGGATTTTTTTTTTAAGTGAGAAACATTATATAAAAATAACATTCATTGACATGTAGGGTAATCTTTATGTAGCTCAACATATTAAGCTTACTGTATAAATTGTCCATGAATGGAAAAGTTTACAAGCAGTGTGACCAAAAGCTTAACTTCTCCTTCTTTTTTGTACTGTAAGTATCTCTGGATCAGAGCATCTGTCAGTGACTGAATGGATTTTTCTGCGTCACTTAGGTGACAGCTACCTTTCTGAAGAGTCTCTGGCTGCCCCCTCCAGCAGACGTTGGGTAATAGATGTACACATTGTGGTCCTCGGCACACACAGGTTTCTCCACGAAGGGTTTAGGGAACACCTCCCCGTTTACCTCAACATGGTCCTCTGCTTCCACCAGGTTACACTCTGCACAGGGTAAGACTTTTGTTTTAACTTCTTTTTACTAGAACATCTTTAAAACACATATTTAAAAAAAAAAGTCAAAAACCATCTGTGCTTTATAGCACAAGAGTTCGTAAAATTTCACTTAGGTTTCTGAAGTTCTGAAGTTACTGATGCCGTGTATGCTGCCATTTATCACAGATGTATTATCCAATAAATCTTTCCTGGAATTGATGGCTTTGTTTTACTTTGTTACCATGAATCAGATGTGTACACATACAAACTTATTTAACACAAAATAAGAACTCTTACTCACCCTCAGGATTGTCGGGGTCTCGGTTTAACACAGCATAACGAGGCAGGTCAATGCCTTCTTCCTGTAAGATCCGGTACACTTCTCTCCTGACAGGGAATAAAATACGATTATAAATTACCTCCAAAAAGAACAATCAAAGTGAGTCCATGTATATGGCTTTGGTGTGTGTGTGTGTGTGTGTGTGTGTGTGTGTGTGTGTGTGTGTGTGTGTGTGTGTGTGTGTGTGTGTGTGTGTGTGTGTGTGTGTGTGTGTGACTTAGAATGAGCTTGTTTGGCTGGCATGCAAACTCTTGTTGGTAAAATAGTGAAATTCAAAAAGGTACATAAGGTGGTGAAAAACCTATACTGATGCAGGTACATTGTTTTTTTGTGTTGATGTTGTTCATAGAATATACTTCAATAAATCATTAAGTTTCAAAGTAACTTCTTGGATGACAAACTCAAGGGACTGATACAACGGCAAGCATCATGTGTCAGAGAGCGCAGAGCGGTAGCACTAGTGATTGTTTTACTTTCTACAATACAAGTCTCACAGTTCTAAGCTGGTATAAAGAAGCCTTACAATGACTTTGTCTACTTTTTGACCCTTGTTATACTAATGGTATGTGCAGCCACTGTCTTATTAGGGACCATTATTTTGAAATGAGCCAGTAAAAACGTTTTTGATACCCCTCAGCCCTGTGTGTGCGTCTGCTCAAACTGTACCTGTCCTGTATGAAATACTGCATGTTGAGGTCATTGATGAGCAGTGGATTCCTGAGCTTGGCATACTCCACAGCTTTGTCCAGAGGGAAACCTAAAAAAGAAAATATCCCACAACATCAATCCTAGCTCAACCAGCATTTACAAATAACGTAAAAAGGAGTAGTAGAAGTAAAAATGATTTTCATGTATATACAGTACATTTCTGTTTTGCTATTCTCTGTTAACACAATAGTGAATGAGCCTATATTCAGTTTAGCACATTAAAAGTGGTAAAAACGATTGTATTGATGGTTTATGTATGAAGTCATGAGAAGGTTGAGTTGGGATGGTGTCTGGTGGTCTTTTGAGCTGCACATAGAGCTGCTTTCTTTCCCTTCATACTGTATATGGGATCATGTATTGATCCACCCATCTGATGGATTCTAAACTTATCTTAAATCTGTTGTATTTAAAACATGTAATGGGTCTTAATGAGTTATTTTTATAAGACGTTAGTGTAGCTCTATCTTAAAAAAA
This sequence comes from Sander lucioperca, assembly GCF_008315115.2. Taxonomy (NCBI): domain Eukaryota; kingdom Metazoa; phylum Chordata; class Actinopteri; order Perciformes; family Percidae; genus Sander; species Sander lucioperca. The sequence goes on from NC_050179.1 coordinate 18,641,930, forward strand.
TGTAAATCTATAGAAACTTCAACAGATTGAAAACGTCTCTGCACACCTGAATATGTGACAGAGGAAAGCAACATTTGAATATAAATGAGAAAACTATCACACACTACATGAGAGTTTTCTCGTTTTTAATCAAGAAACTTCAACAGAAAATTAAAAGGAACAGGTCTTGGGTCATTACCACTTTATATTAACAGGCTTGAAGTACTATGTGTGGGGTAGCTAATTACTGGTAGAGGTAGTGACACATATTATATGTCACAAATGGCTAATAACACACAATCTCAAGGTCACTGTTCACCATATTGCTCTGCATATGAGCAGGATAGACATGTCTCCAGGAAACATTTTTGGAAAAAATATTAGTGTTTCTACTTTCCAATAATAACAACAACACAGGACTTATACTATGTTCCCATGGTCTCTGAGCAACAATACAAAAATCTCATTCTTTTAAAAATAGAATGGAAAAACAGTCTCACGTGATAAGCTCAAGACTTAAGACTCAAATACACACTGTGAGACAGTTCAGTGTCAAAGGGGAAATAATACTTAAATAGTGTATAAAAGCATATGTGCTTTGCCATTTATATTTGGTAATACATAGCACAGATCTAAAAACAAACTGATCCTATTGTTTGAACTCTTAATGTAAATGAGTGTTCAGTAGCATGTATTCAAGTGTATAATTTAAGATAGAGGTCATATACATGGAAGGTGTTTTTCTTGTTCATCTAGCTCTGCCTTTGTAAACCACACATGGTCATGTAATTAATTACAAGCCATAAATAGAGATTACCAATCCCACAGCTTTTTTTTCCTCTATCGAGAGATTCCCAGAAACTGGTACTGGTTGCTGTCAAACAGCTTGACACAAACTTGGCAAACTCTTTAAAATATGGCGAGGCTTTTTCAGTACACAGAACAGAAAAAAATGTATTTAATTTGAACAGCCAATAAACTGGTTCAGGGAAACATTTTACTAACTCACTGCCAACACCAACAAAATCATTTCAAAACAAGACTTTGATGTCAAAGAACAAGGGAGTGAGCATCTCCTATTCATTACTGTTGCATTGTTACTTTATTGCCATCTCTTTCCCCAGTTTTAGAGATAATTTAATTAACCTCAGCTGAGTTAGCTCCGAAGAAATATTTTTTTTCTTGTGGAAAACATCAAGGTATTTTGTGATGACAAAACATGATGCAATTGCAGGACACAAGGGAACATGTAAACAGCTTAAAAGCAAGATAATTTATTTGGAGGATAGGTAAAACATGGCCAGTTTATGCCAGTGTGGCCAGTGAGTCACATTTGAGTCACATTTCCTCTCCACCTCCCTGTCACGGTTTCCTCTCATGTAACAGGATGTTTTTAACTTGTTTTTTTTTTACCTTTGGAGTGGAAGGAGATCAGGCAGTCGCAGAGGGGCCACTTCTCTACAGGTTCCTCTAGGATCACCTCCTCTGGAAAGATGACCATATTGATGTAGTCAAACTTACAAAGGCGCTCCAGGATCTCAGTCATGGGCTTGGATTTGGACTTCTTCATCATGGCACATATGCCGACCACAATCTGACGCTCTGGTGGCTGGTGGAGAGGACAGGGGAGACCAGGACCGAGAAGGGAAGGATGACAAGTGAGACAAGGGTATTGACGACTGACAAAAACGTGCCAATGCAACAGTATGTATAGGGGAATGTAAAGACAGCAGGACGGCATATCCTGACTCTTGGTGGCCTTTAAAAGCATATTGGACCTTATGGTCATATTGTGAGATGTTAAAGAGTGATATGAGTAGTGCGATAGACAGAATAATTCTCTTTAGAGTTTTACAGCCCTAGATCCTAACTACTACAAACATGGCATAAACCCGCACTCTTCCTGAAAGCTTGGTTAACAATCAAATGGTTGGTAACATGCTAACTGTAGGTATCTTAACTTAAGCTAATATACACAGTACAACACAGTAGAAAGTACATTACAATGCTAACAGCATAATAAGATGCACTTTGAGCAGAATGCTAAGTACAGCTTGGACTGATAAAGTTGCGTCAAACGATGTAGAGCTGAGCCTACCAAACGGAGTCTGAGATGTCCTAAAATAGGAAGTGCAGAGAGGAAAACCCTTTTGATTTAACTAACAGCAATTCTTACGATGATGATTCTCAAAGGATATAGATTATTTTTTATTATAACTAGAGATGCACCGATTACAATTTTCTAGGCCGAATCCGTTTTCCAATTTTTCACTGAGTTTGACCTGCCGATACCCATTTTAGCCGATTCCGATTTCATTTTTTCTAACCACTTTACAGCACACACAGATATTTATTTTCTATCTTTTCTTTAATAGAACATTTTACATTTTGCGTAGAGCATAGAACATTTTTTGAACAGATAATCGATCGCTATAAAGTATCAGGGCTCGACATTAAGGGTTGTCCGCTTGTCCGGGACAAGTGGATTTTTTGTAGGGCAAGTGGAAGAGAAATTTACTTGCCCAGCTGGATAAGTTAAAACTCAAACAAAATAAAATGCCATGTTACTTCACGTCATGCGCCACTCATTACGTCTATGTTACCGATTTGAAACAAAAAAAAAAATGTTCCCCACAATCCGGGGCAGCGGACCCAGCGGCAGCGGGGCAGCGGACCGCTAACGTTAGACCCAGCCCGCTGTTCAGCTCATTCTCTGTAAGCGATGCAGCACGAAAGCACGGCGAGCCAGCCGGTGTTAGTTGGCTAACATTAGCTTGCTAACTCCACCTTAACGTTACCTCCTCGCCGCATCGTTCACAGAAAACGAGCCAAATACAGTTGTCACTCGTGGCGATAGCAGTGTGCTTTGTGTGGATGAAGCATGAAGTTAATTTGACTCATTTAGCGGCTGACTCTCTCTCAGTATCTCAATATATTGACTTAGTAACTCAGAATATTGACTAAGAATCTCAAAGCAATGAGAACATTTAAAATATTGACTTACAATCTCAATATATTGACTCAATATCTCAAAGTATCGACTTAGTATCTCAATATATTGACTTAGTAACTTAGAATATTGACTAGGAATCTGAAAGTAATGAGAAACTTCAAAATATTCACTTAGAATCTCAATAACTTAATATCTCAAAAATATTGACTAGTATCTCAATATATTGACTAGGAATCTGAAAGTAATGACAAACTTTAAAATATTGACTTAGAATCTTAATATATTAACTTATGCACGCTTATGCGTGCAAAGTATTACTTTGTATTATGGAGTCTGGAGATCCTTTTTTCTTGTTGAAGGGGAAATCTATTCTTGGGACACATTTGTTTCTACTGTTTCAACTGAATTTTATTAATGTTGATAGTGTTTGGATGCTTTCAACGGTTTGTTCGAATTCTGGATTAGCAAAACAATTTTATTATATATATATAATAAAATATATAATTATTTTTTAATAAAATGATAAATCTTTACCCGGACAAGTGACTTTTGTGCGTGGACAAGTGAAACATAAATGTACTTGTCCAAAGGACAAGTGCCTCAAAAAGTTAATGTCAAGCCCTGAGCATATACATTACTCCTGGTGTGGGAAATTCACACTCTCACACACACTCACACACACACACACACACACACACACACACACACACACACACACACACACACACACACACACACACACACACACACACACACACACACACACACACACACACACACACACACACACCTAAAGTGCAATGTTATGGAAGAACCATTTCCTTCTTTTCACATCCAATATCCAACTTTTTTTTTTTTATATATATATTTAGCAAACTAAACGTCTGTATGAAAACAGGTAGTAGCCGAATCCAGAGTATTATCCAGAGCGCAAGATCCCACGGGATCCCACACAGAGCACGACATCTATTGCCGGAAGAGACTACCGGTAAAGTAGTGAAGAAGCGAGAGAACAGCAGAAGAGATCAACGAAATGGTAGAGTTTGAGGTTAGCATCGAACACGACGATGAGTGTATCAATTTCGAAGGTCGCCCGTACCTATTCGAGCCTGAATACACACGAGGAGCTACAACTAATGGAGGAGAATCGGAGAGCTAGCTCGCTAGCAGTATCAGGCAAGTGTTACTTAAATAAACTGTATTTGTACTAGTGTAGAAGTTTGGCATCATTCCGGGCATTATTAGTGGGGTAATTTACAAGATATTGGATCCATTAGCGCCTGCACTAAGCCATTCGGCTGATAGCGCTAACTCGCCCAGTATTAGACCAAGGAAAAAAAGCTTCTGGCGGGGGGGGGTTGTTTGGCTCGAGGTCATGGTGCAAAGGACCCTAGGGTGAAATTACTCCGAACCATCCTTTTAACGTTTTGGCCAATTCCGGTCACCAGCCGGTCAATCGGTGCATCTCTAATTATAACCTTTATTTAACCAGAAGAAGCCCACTGAGATTAAGAATCTCTTTTCAAGGGTGACCTGCCATACTAGTGGTAGTGGTAGGGGACATTTGTCCATTTTACATTCACATCAACATCAATTTTGTTTTTTGTGTGCTTTACAGCCTCACGGGCCGCTGGTGTTGCTACAGATTTTTATTTTTTTTCTATCACAGTAAGGTTTGCTGTGCGTCAAGATATGAGAATGATGACAGCTGTGTCTTTATCATTATGAAATCATCGATTCATTGATTGAAACCTGAAAATGTCACCATTACTTAACACAAACAGGAGAAAGTTATCGCTTCTTCAGCATGCTGACACTTCCCACGCATGGAAAATGTATTTGAATCTTGAGATAGCATTACACTAAATTGTTTTTGTGTACATTGATTCTTACATTAAGTAGGAAAGTATTTGCTGCTGTGCCACAGTGGTTGAGGTGACTAAAGTATGACCTACCTGTTACCTGCTATCTGTTCACTCAATGTAACTCAGTGTCTAGATAAGACCATCAGCTAGTACAACAGAGACATACACCGAGACAAAGAGAGGAAATCATAGCAAGTAAGCGAGCAGCTAACACAGCACTACCATAAAGTCCTTTTAAGATACAGGACTAAACAACAGTCCAGATGCCTTAACGCTGTTTATCTGCTGCATTGTTCTCACACCAGCCTTTGTATATTTCCATCTCTATTTCCACTCCAAATAAAGCTTTCCTCTTTACAATTTCCAGTCCTGTTAATACCCGTCTGCCCAAAAAATGACCAAAGGTTTAGCTTCCTATTCCACAATGAAATCATCTTTTTCTATTGTAAATTTAAAGTTACATTATTAAGTCATTCATTATTAATACAATGCATGCACTCTAATTTATAAGTGCAAATCATTTTGTGAAATTTTACAATTTACACTGCTAATAAAAACTTTTAAATAAACAAAAATAGTAATAATTTAACTTTACACCTGTCACTTACCGACTCATCTTCATCGCCCTCCATTTCCTCATCTCGATACATCTCATTCCTCATGCCTGCCTCCATTTGGCCCATGTCCTGCTCGTCATCCCCACAGCCAACCACAAACCTAGGAACATCTATGTCACCCCGCCCTTGTCCTTCCCCTAGTCCTGGTCCTGTTCCTGGTCCGTCGCAGGTCTCGGACATCACAAACCCCTGTGAAACATGGCTGCTTCGCGTTGGCTCCTCCCCAGATAGCGATTATGACAGCAAAGCAGGAAGAATCCCAATGTACTTTGTTACGACGTCGCTAGATGACTGGCGCCTGAGAGCCTGGTGATAGAGTGAAGGGTCTGTTGGTGTTTCTGAGCTGGCTGATAACAGCTACGTGCTTCTGTGTGCGTACAGTATTTGTTGAGGTAGAAAAAGAGCCGTGGATGTCCTAAGAGGTAGAACACAGGGAGTGGACTCCACGTATGTTGAGGTAGAAAGTCAAGATCCTGGTTGCAAAACTCCTTGTGTCAGGACAGAGGAGGTCTGGCTCTGAGAGATAACATGACCCAGTTCTTCACACAGGAAACTCCAGGGTCAACATCTGTGCACCATTTTGCTTGTCCTGTGAATAAAAAAATAAAAAAAGGAAGGTGAAACTGGTTAAGCAACTGGTTCAAACTATTCTTATACGTAGGTGAAAACTGCTTACACAAAAGAGTAAAACTTGACAAGTTAAGCACCATTTGGGAGTTGCAGAGACACACACCAGTTACAGCTGTGCAAGCTAACTTAAATAAACATTCTGCATCTAAATAACCACAGTCCTGGTTGTTGCAGTGTTGCTACATCATCCATTTGTGAAATAAAAGTCAGGGCTGTAACATCAGCCACACAATAGAAGAAAAACATTATTGATTTCTGAGGAAACTGGGTTATTGCATCACTCAAGACAAATGTTAGCATACTTAAGCTATGAATCAAGATTTGGCTAGAGAGAATTTCTGGTATGTTGAATATTGAAATATGTAAATAAACATTTATTAGTCCATCGTGAAAGGGTGTTTACAGACATGCTAGGTATTTGCATCAAAAGTTTATCACAAAACATATGATCTAAATGCACATCGCGAGTTTTAAAAATGTAGAGCATCCAGCAAGGTGGAAAGTCCTCAATACAAGATATTTATAACGTGAAATTTAGGAACCCTTTTTTGTCAAACTTCTCAGGGTTACACCAAAGAGCCAACTGAGGAGTTAAGAGTGAGCAACAACACACAGTAAGCAACAACACACAGCAACTTACTCCAACAACTCACATGTGTTCAGAGCAGGAATAACCAATCAAGGACAAGGATTTACGATACATCTGCTATTTGTTATTAACGTTGTTAACTTTATTCAATTATATGTTATTCTGCAAAAGCTTGTACTTTTTAAATTTCAAAAAGAAAATCATTCATATATCCAGTAGCAATTAGCATGTAAAATTAAAGCTATAGTGCGTAGTTTCTGTCGCCCCCATGAGGAATTCTAAGTAATGACAACTAAACTTTCGACGCGTCCACATTATACACGCCTTACGTGATCGCCCCCCACCCCTCCTCCACGCAGTTGCTAGTAGCCAAGGAGGACACAGAGGATCAAAAAAACATGATGGACTCTTCAGAAGAGGTAATTATCTTCACTCGAGCTCGGGAAAGTCACCGGACGACACAATCTCCTGAACACAGCCATACTGAGAAATACAGAGAGAGTTGCGTGGAGCTGATAGTCTTAATTAGCTTTGTAGCAACTCATTTGGCAATGGCTTGAATGTAACGGACGTGTATTAATATAAAAAAGTTACACACTTTAAGCATTTAATATATTTATAATGTATAAATGGAGGTTAAATAATAGAAAGTTGGCTGAAATGGAAACAAAGAAAAGTGGAGCAGGAAAGAACTTCTGCTGCTGATATAGAACAATCAGAAAAACAGATAAAGATCATTCATATCAATGTCAGATTTGTTTTCATTATTTACCTGTTTACAATCTATGGGTGGATCACATTACTCTGGATTGCATTTCACTTTTCAGACGGAGCCACTTATGACACGTCCTAGATGGACCCAGTCCTGATGTAATTTTTATCGCAATTGTTAAATTAGAACTACAATTTAATTTTAATGCGTTTCCTGTTGTCTAATTTTCGCACCGGGCCGAACAACGCCCCAAAGCTTCGATATAAATCACAACATACCACAGCCTATCCTAAGCTATTGCTTAAACATGTCAAAATCAAATCAAGAGCTGCTCACTCGCCAAATAGTACAAGGGTTCAACCCTGAGGCCTTAAAGTCACAAACACCATTCTGTAACCGTTCCTGCTTTGTGATCACATTCCTAAAATGTTCTTTTTAAGTGTCTCTTTCTTTCACACTTTTGATGGAAAGTGCATTTGTATGGATACAAAAGGCACCAAAGGTTAGAATGGTGTAATGGCTTAGTCAATGTAAAATGGTGCAGTAAAGTGTGGAAACAGTATTTTTAATTGTATTTTATTAAAATGTCATTAAAAGTCTCCTGTGGAGTACTTATTTTTAAATGTATTATTTGAATATATTAATCTGGATGCTTGTATAAAAATCTTAGATTGTCTGGGTTAGTTTGCTTGATGGTGCTTGTTCATCAGACGGCTTCACAACGAACTGATGCAACACTGAACTTGTTTCTGCACCTGGTTTCGAATTCCAACTTGTTGAGATATTCTTGGAAGTGAAACAAAAATAGCTGCTGTTTGTTGTCATTGTCTTTACTGTGATGATAGTCACAACCTAGTTTCAGCCTGTCCTCTTAATGTGACTTTCCACCACCCAGTACAAGATTTTTGTTTTGTGTATTGTAAAAGCCAGAATTGGCAGATCAGAAAATTCTATTTCAAAATGGAAACAGAACCTTAACTACACTCAGTTGTCAGTTTATTAGGTTTTATAGGTGCATCAAGCTAAAACTAATGCAGTCAACTGTCCTGCAATAAATCCCTCATGAAGGTTAAAATGTTCCGTTTTTGTTTCAGAGAGGTGTTGATTCAACTTTATGGTAATTTTGGTGCTGTTGAATTGTGCAGCATTATACAGACACAAATATATAAATACAAAATAATAGAAACATATTTCAGTATAACACAATACAATTCAACAACACCACAAACTGTAGCCCCCAAATTGATCTTACAGTTGAATCAACAAAACCTCTCTAAAACCAAACATTATAACCTTCGTTAAAGTAGCATTCATTGCAGGACTGTTGTATGATACCGTTTTCTTTTTTAGCTAGGTGTACATAATAAACTGAAAACGGAGTGTATGCCTACTAATAATAATACTATTATCCTGGGAAAACTCAACCTTTACTGTTTCCACAGTTATTGTCTCCCAAGAAAACACACAGAGTAAGAAGACAGATGCAACAATAAACTGTTGTGTGTTACTTAGCACTCAATTGCTTGAAACAATTTTCAGTTAAAGAGGAAAGATGACGTGACTGATCTGCAAAATCATAACACACACCAAAACAACATATGTTGATGCATTTGGGGAAAATAAGTTGATAGATAAATTAGGATAATTCTAATCATCTATTGCTAAAAATCTAATCGGTAAAAGCTGCCAAATTTCACCAAACATTTGCAACCCTCTTGCTTCCATTTAATTGGTGTGTGTGCGGTTACTGCTTATCCATTACCTGATCTGATACAACTCAATAAAGAAAGCTGTTATGTCATTGCCTCACAATTAAGCCCAAGCCCAAGAGTGAGGTGTTAATTGTAGCCAAGCTAGAAGAAACTTGTCACTGTAGTATGTACACAAACAGTAGACGCAGCCAAAGCCTGTTCATGTCTCTCATCAGTATAGTCTAACACTCCCGCCGCCCCTTCAAACACCACCACCACCACCCTGACCCCAACACCCACAACAAACAGCTGACTAGAGGGGAAAAGCCTCCTGAAACAGATGGATGGAACATATCACCTCTCAGTGACGGCCCACAAACCGACTGTGCGCTCCACGCAGTCTTTGAATGACTGCAAGAGCTTATTTAAAGTCACTTCCACTCACATACAGTGGAGATTAGGGCACTGGCATTGATGAACTGTTTTGGCTGCTAAAGAGAAGACGTGTGTCCTGACATTTTTTGCCAGGACATACCATCATATCACTAAATCTCACACCACGTGACCCAGCCTAACCTTGGTACCCAGAAATAACAGTGTCCTCTTCTGCAGGGGGAGCGATACAGGAGCTGAAGGGTGGAGCGAAGGCACGGGTGTTGGGTGCCATGGGCCAGCTACGCTACCCAAAGATAACTCATCATTATTAACGTCTGAGGCGATGACAGGCCGCACTAAACAAAGTGGAAGCCCTTCTTGATCGCCCGGGGTCGAAGAACACTGACAGATATACTCGTAAATAAATATAACTGCTGTGAGTAGGCACGGCTCAGCTTGAGTTTATTCTGCCTTTACTAGGCCAAGGACATGTCCTTTACTCGACTGGCAAGGATAAGCCGACATCGCACACCATAAAAGAAATTCTGCATGATGGTTAGAAACATATACGCAAACAAAGGATGTATCAAATCACACAAAATTCCAACCAGAGATTAAACCAAGTGACTTCACTGATTAAACTTTAAGCAATGAGCTCAGCTGGTGTTATGATCGCCTGTAAGGGGTGAACTCACACATGACTCAACACCACTGATGGTTCCATTTTGCATGCTACTATAATTTTTCCTCCAGGTACACTGGGCTCTGAAGCAACATTTCCACAGAAGAAAATCAATTCCTCTTACACCTGATTTGCATCTTGGAGGTATCCTATGGTGTGTACACAAGTCTTGCCACTGCTTGCTACCATTGATCAAATCAAGAAGATACAAAATAAAAATGAACATACAAAGTTATCAACCTGTGCATTCACATATTTTGTGGTTAACATCTATTGTTGTCTTTGGAAAACAATGAAGTTATGCTTCCAACGGGTTCTAATAGTCTGAAAACAAGTGGTACTCTTTTTATAGTCCTTATAGCAAAGTCATTGTACAGCTGCTCGTTTAAATGGGGTCTCCACTGATATTCCACATGAATGAATCAATTTGCTTATTATGAGTATAAGTATATTACGTAGTATAAGTCTGAAAATAGCTCTGGTAACATCAGGGTTATATAGAGTTTAAATGTGTAAATTCAGGATTTTTCTTCAGTTTTGAACATTTATTAAAATCTGTCTCTTGCAAGTTGCTCAACTTTATGGAAGTCCTATTACTAAATCGCTGAAGTGTCTCTTTAAATGAGACTATGCATCTCTTGAAAATGCAAATAACACATTTCAAATGTTGAATTCATAATCAATAAAATGCACAGTTTCTCAAATCAATACACAGAGAACTTGCTACAGCCTTGGCTAGTATGACTAGTTGCTTTAGGTAGCTAAGCAAACTTTAGATAGGCCTACATGTTGCAGTAAAACTGACATTACTGAGTTAGTTCGCTGACTTTATGACTCTTTTTCTACTTGTTCTACATATGCTCTGTTTGAGCATTTACCATGATGTCTAACTATGATGTGCAGTAAAAGTGGCGGCTTTTTAGCAAAAGTCACATAGTCCTGCTTTAGACAACATTAAACACAAATGCATTTAGAAAAAATATATCATAGAAAAACATATGTCACCCTAAAACTAAGGAATTAAAAAAATATTGCTTTGGTATCAGTAATGACACTCGGGTGTTATATTCAACCGTATTTCAAACAATTCCCACTCCTAGACAGTGTTGAAAGTTCTCAACACAGAAAGTGTATTATTAAAGCATGACTTTCATTATAACAGAGCTGCAATGTTGTAGTTCCTTTTACTAGGACAAAACGGAAAAGGAATACAAAAAGGAAATAGACAGAGCAACCAGACAAAAACATCATATGAAAATGTGTCCTCTCTGCCAGTTAAATTGTTCCCCTCAAAAAAAAAAATAAAACCCTATATCACCCACGAATAAATTAGGAGGCTGATTAAAAACGTCCCCAGCTGTCAGCTGCAGGCCCTCGTCCATGCATGAGTCACCTCAGTCATCACTGCAGGGCCGGAGACAAACAACACGGCTCCAATAAAAGGCTTTTAACCTTCGAAACTGTCTGCCACAGGGAGGCTGTGTCGTGTTTATTACCGGTGAGGGAGGAGATGGTCATTAGCTCCAATTCGCTATCACTTCTCTGATAAGATGGCAAATGAGGAACATCACGATTTATGACACACCGTGCAAATGGAAACAGTTTGCCTGTTAATTACGGGCTCATATTTGGTGGATTGATCTAATAACTGTAGATTATTTCTAGGTATGAAAAAGGATGCATTTGTGGTTGGGACCTTTATTGTGAAAGGTGAAGTATTTCGCTTAGCCCAGTAACACTACTTTTCTATCAGGGTCAGTATGATGCTAATCAAGTGAACAGCTTGTTATCTGAAGAGAGTTCAAGACGTAATCATTAACAAAACTGTTAATTATTAAATTCTATAAAATTCAACTCACTGCTTAAGTGAACAAAGTTATCGAGGTTGGACACTTACGTCAGCCCTGAAACACTATCACCCCCAGGGTCAGAAAACATGCTGGTGGTGTTATTAGGTGAAACAACCAGAGGAACAGCAGTTACAGATGCCTCTACAAGCTTGTAAATTCATTTTGCACCAGGCACTCGAGAAATTAGCTTTGTTTGCGAATACAAACTGCCATCATTACTGAAAACAGAGGCCATAATAAGCTCACCGGTATAAAGCGGCCCTGCAAAACAGGCCCATTATTTCTAACTCATCAACGCAAACATTTCTCACTGTATGACATGAGACCTCTGTAGGGTTTACAAGATGATTTATGGAACATGGAAAGATTGCTTTATTCTCCCGCTTCTAAGCTAATGATGAATATATTCTCCCGTTTCTAAGCTACTGATGAATAACTTTTGCCAGGTATAGGCTACAGCTTTCAGGGTTACAATAAATTAAATTCTAATGGGTCCCTTCGGAGAATACGGGCTGCTGCAGCAGATCATTTAAAGATGCAGCAGCAACATAACAGATGATAAACAAGATAGATTGGAATATGAACACAGATATAAAGCAGATGGGCTTCATACTAAAATATGGTACAAATGTGATAGTTTTAACATCATTACATGATATATACAATTTATGAATGAGAGGTTAGAAGAAAAGTAAAGATCATTGCAGTAAACATATTCTGCGAAAAAACAGCAGGACCTTATGAGTTTGTATGCACTGATCCAGTGTTTCCCATACATAGGTTCTACTTGGGCACACCTCCCAGGTAAATTGAGACCCGCCCAGGTAAATAAAATCCGAATTCAAATTTCTTTCCAAACAACGGTGTATTTTTTTACAGCGCACACAGACCAGCTGTCTCCAGCCCCTCCCCCTCGTGAAGTTGCGTGCCGCGTGCATGACAGCGTCAACGTTGCACTTGCTCAGAGAGGCTATCTTTACGTTAGTAGTAGCATGCTGCTGGTGGTCTTACAATGGGATTAAAGGACAAATCCGGCGCAAAATTAACCTAGGGGTTAATAACACATGTGTACCGAGTCGACCGTTCTCTGGGATTTGTTTTCATGCTAATCGAATGTGACCAGTTTTAGCGCAAACCGCTAATTAGCTTATAACGCTAGTCGTCAGGGCAAAGGTAAAGTAAAAAGAAATGGCTATTTCTATACCACTAACAAGGCTCAAAATAGCACCACACTTTCACGGTAGCATAATGAAATGTAAACCAAAGCATTGAGAACTTTGTAAGTGTACCGAGAGTTTATTAAAAAGATAGATTATAAAGACAGTACCCTTCACGTATACAGGCAGGCGCCATCTTGGGAAAACAGTCACGACCAGTCGAACGACGAACGCCGTGCTTGAGTTATGTTACTGGTTACACGCCGGTTGACTGGTCGTGACTGTTTTCCCAAACTGGCGCCCGCATGTATACGTGAACGGCCAAACACCGGACCAGACTGGTATACAGAATTTTAGCACTATTGAGAAGTAGTTAAACTAGTAACGCAGATAACGCTACTGCCCAACCATATGCCCAACACTGCTCACAAAACACGTTGGATTTAGTGCTGTGACGTCGTCGGGCCAGGCTGCTAATGTAGACTACTTTTTACTTTGCCAGAAGGTGTCAGTGACAAATGGCAGTTCAACAGGTTTGCATATACAGTCTATGGTATGCATACAATTAAACCAGACGGGTTATGCCGGAAACCGACCCAACAACCAGAGACCACTTTTTCATGGTTTCTTCCTGCTTCCATACATTTTTCTGCCACGTTTAATGGTGTCCTTGTTGAGGTTGCATGCATTACAGTTTTTTTCTACTGTCTTGCAAAAGTCTTCTCAAACTGTCTCAATGTTTTAAGTATGTCTTAAAATATATTAAAAAAATATTATTACTATAGTCTTTCTTATCTTGTCTCACATCAGGAAGAACTGTGCCTTTTGCTAGATCATCTCTGGTTAGGTTAAATGAAAAAAATTACACATGCATTTGCACTACTATTATTCTCACAAAATTATAATAATGTGTACAGCTTATCATGCATTTTTTTTATTTTTCCTATATTGTGATACTGTACTACTCTACTTGTTTACACTAATTGCCCCCTGGGGACTAATACAGTGTTTTGAATTGAATTTAATTAATTTACAAATAGAAACTATTAGAGCAGAAACGATTAGTCCATCAATCAATTAATGATCAACAAAGTTGCTGAAGTTATTTTCAAGGCAAAATGCCAAACATGTATATGTTCAGGTTTCTCATTTGTTAAGATTATAGGTAGCACTTTGTAATAGTCATCATTAATGCATGGTAGTGGATTGTTATTATAAAGTGTAACTGGATTACCTGTATTTGTTAGTCAAAGTAAATGTAACTTTTGGTTGAACAAAACAAGCAATTTGAAGATGTACCTTTGGGATATGGGGTATTATGTTGGGCACTTGTCACTACTTTCTGAAGGTTTATAAGACCCAACAATAATGTTAGTTCCCGCCCAGTAAACTACACTGTCAATATTCAGACAGCATGATGAGGAGGGGCACACATCATAATACCACCCTCAGCAACCACACACACACACACACACACACACACACACACAGTTTGATAGTTAGGTCTTTCTTACATCAAACTGATGATATATTCCCTTCTCTCTCTCTCTCTCTCTCTCTCTCTCTCTCTCTCTCTCTCTCTGTGGTTAATACACGAACGTTGTATTTGTACCACACATTACAGGTGTCCAGCAGCCTGTTTCAAACCACAACCTGTAGTTGTAGTAAAACACGACTCCTTTGGGAGACATAAACCGAAACAAAACACATAATATAATTGAATGCGTCGACCTGCCCAATACACATCACTCCTGTTACATACAGTTAAGTTACACAACGTTTAAAAACTCGCCTGCTTTTATCCATTTCCACCGACACAACAGCAAAAATCCAACTTTTCGCTATCACAGGACTCAAAGCTACGCCGTAAAGCATAGTGTTGAAAACAACAGAACTTACCGGCAAAAAAAAATGGAATTCAGTTAGCTGTTCACTTCCTTATTTCCCCTGACTAAAGGGAAGCTGCAGCCGCTTGAGTTTAGTTTTCTACTCTCAGTAAAGTTGTGAGGCAACTACACGACAAGTTCACGCCCGGTCATCGCTATCGCTGCTGCTGCTGCTGCTGCTGCTGCTGCTAGCCAAAGTGCTAGCTTCCTTCCTTTTCTTTCTCTTCACCTTTTTTTTTTTTTTTTTTTTTTAACATAAAGTTTAGTTTCTTTAAAGACGCGTCATCACTGCCATCTGCCGGTCAAAGTGCTGAATTGCAGCACTGCACGTTTCAAGAGCATGAAGGAAGTTGAGCTAAAAACTGTGAAATAAACAGTGGCGGAAGAAATATTCAGATCCTATATTTAAGTAAAAGTATCAATACAACAGTGTGCAAATACTATATTTTACTGTAATATATTACGTTATACTGCTATACTATATGTTATTCTATAATATTATGATTGTTATAAAACAATAAAGGCTTATCTGTTCTTATTATTTTACAAGTAAAAGTATTGCATTCAAATTCCTACTTAAGTAAAAGTACATCAGCAAAATGTTTCAAAAGTAAAAGTACTCATTTTGTCACTCTTTGAGTCTCGAACAATTTGTCAACATCTGAAACAAGGAGCCACACAACTACAACCAATGTAAAATCTTCCACTGAAAAGTAACTTAGAACTCCAGCTGTCCAATAAATTTAGGGAAGTAAAAAAGTACAATATTTATCTTAATGAAATGTAGTGAAGTATTAAGTAGCAGAAAATGGAACTAAGTAAAGTACAGTACAAGTACCTCAAAAATGAACTCAAGTACTGTATTTATTGTAGGCCTAAACAGTCATGACATAAAATACCGGGTCTACAGAAACGAGCAAAAATGCATGGCTGCATATTAAATGTTGCATACGTTCACTTAGCCTGGATGTATCGTGAGCTAAACTGGGTAACGTTATCACTGTCACTGTGTCATGAGCCAAAGCATTAAGAGTTTGTTGTAGCAACCAGACATACTTTTTTTAATTAGGTGAAGTTATTCATCACACCCTGCAGCCTCACACAGGAACCACACACAGTCAGCAGAGGTATGAAACAAGCCTTACATAAATTTCCATAATCCCACAGTTCCCTTTGCTTCCCATTGAGCCATTCCCAGCATCAGACCAGTGCTGGTCACTGCCAGACAGCACGGTGTGGCTGATGTGAGTCTGGCAACCTGTCAAGAAAATGTGGAGCAGCTCTCTATCCCATCATGCAGCAGGACATGAGAAGTCAGTCTGTGCTGCAGGCATAAGGAAGTAGTGTTCACTAAAAAAAACAGTATCCACCTCTCCCTCCTTCTCCTCATCTTCTTTCTCTCACCACCTATCTAGCATCCAAAAATCTCTTTTTTAAACACTTGAAATTATGTAATGCATAAAAGAAGCTCTCTGAAGCGCCCTGTCTCTGATTCAATAGGCACACTATCATTGATGGCCATCTTGGATTTTAACAAACAAGTCCTTGTCCACTTTAAGTGACATTCAGCTTACAAAGAGACAGAAACAGAGGTGAAAATGTCTGTTTAAAGTATGCAGCGCTGTAACATTAGACTTACTGTATAAGACTGTCAGCATGGACACCTATAGAGAAGAGCTGGTTAAAATGTGTGTGCTATGACCAAATTTAGCTCCATGCCCATAAAAATGGTTAAAAAAACAGGACACTTTCCTTGATTCCATGGATAAAGGATGTGCACAGTGACTAATGATGGATAATGAGGTGAACGGGTTCAGTGAGTGTCTCTTTGTGTTACTTTCTCTCGTTTCTTTCTTCCACTGGCTGTCTTCCTCATTTCTCTCTCTCTCTCTCTCTCCCACATATTTCCTTAAAAAAGGGGAAGATATTATTATGACTCATTAACTCTGCCACATTTACAAAAACTGGATTGATCTTTATACAAAACTGACCTTACATTTCTCACTTTAGGCCATGAGGGCAGTGGATTACGTTTAATTAATTTGAAGCTTAAAATAGCTGGCCTGACATTGGCCTTATTAGCAAAAAGTAATAACATTTTACTAACAAAAATGCACACAAAACAGCATGCTTGAACAGCAACTTCATTTTAGAAATGTGATAAGCACTGGTGGAATGTAGATAAGTATTGTGCATGTATCCTACTGTATGTCTTTCCCATCTTTATCAAGTTTTCTTTTTCTTATGCTGCAAAGTCTGACAATACTAATGTAAGTAAGTAAGTAATTTATTTGATATAGCACCTTTCACAGACAGAGTCACAAAGTGCTTCACACAAAAAACAATTGATTCAAATACAATAGAATCCAAAACAGAGAAAATCAAGCAATAACAAAAGCAATTCCAATGAGGATTAAAAGAATAAAACCCAAAATTACAAACATTAGCCAAAAGCCAGTTGAAACAAGTATGTTTTCAGTTGTTTTCTAAAAGCGTCAACCAAGACTGCAGAACGGAGCTACCACTTCAAAGGAACGATCACCTTTAGTCTTTAAACGAGTGCGTGGGACAACCAGTAGTCCCTGGTTAGAAGATCTGAGAGACCTGTTAGTGATGTACAGATGGAGCAGGTCAGAGATATAAACAGGCGCCTGTCCAAGCAATGCTTTATATGTAAGAACTAGAACCTTAAATTGTATCCTAAACTTTATTGGAAGCCAATGTAACATGGATAACACAGGAGTGATGTGTGACATTCTGGTGGACCTGGTCAACAGCCTAGCCGCAGAATTCTGCACTAGTTGCAGACGTTCCTGGGATGACTTGGTGAGAAAATGGAGTTGCAGTAATCAAGCCGTGATGAAACAAAACCATGAATGATCATCTCAAGTTCACCTTGTGAAACCACAGTCCTAAGTTTAGCAGTGTTTCTCAGTTGAAAGAAACATGTACGGGTCAGTGACCTGATATGTTCAAGAAACATATTCTGATCAAATATGACACCAAGGTTTCTAAGATTGGACTGTACCACTGAAGAAAGGGACCCCAAAAGATTAACAACTTTGGAGGCTGTAGTATCCGGAGCAACAACAAGGACTTCGGTCTTTTCTTCATTAAGCTGCAAGAAATTGTTTGCCAACCAATCCTTAATGGAGGACAAGCAATTGAGCAGTGCTGACACTTTGTTAGTTTCCTCCGGTTTAAAAGAGACATACAGCTGGATGTCATCAGCGTAGAAATTATAACGTATATCTCCAAATTGCCTAATTATGTGGCCTAGGGGAAGCATATACAATGTAAATAAAATTGGACCTAACACAGAGCCCTGCGGCACCCCACAGGAAAGAGCCGCATTTTCAGAGGAATAGGGGCCCAGTGACACTGAATAGGTTCTATCTGAGAGATAGGAGGTGAACCAGTCCAGGGCTCTCCCAGAGATCCCAACCCAGTGCTTAAGTCTGTCAAGCAAAATGGTGTGATCCACAGTATCGAACGCTGCGCTAAGGTCCAACAGTACCAGTCAGAACATTTACCCGCATCAGAAGACATCATTAGATCATTGGATACTCTGAGAAGAGTGGTTTCTGTAGAGTGTTTCTGACGGAAGCCCGATTGAAATGTGTCTAGTACGTTGTGAGTGGCTAAAACAGCAGAGAGCTGATTAGCTACAACTTTTTCTAAAATTTTCGAAATAAAAGGCATCTTGGAGATTGGTCTATAGTTTGCGGGAATTGAGGGATCCAGATTTGTTTTCTTTAAAAGTGGCTGAACCACTGCATGTTTAAAATACAATGGGACACAGCCGGTTTGCAGAGAGCAGTTGATTATAGAAAGTAAACAAGTACTTACAGACCCCAGGACATTTTTAAGAAGGGAAGTAGGTATAACATCTACCGGGCTCGAGGAAGGCTTCATACTGTTCACCAAGTCATTGAGTTCTAGCAGAGAAATTGGAGCAAAACAGCTCAAAGTTAATGGCCGAGTGAACTGAAAAGAACATACCGTAGCAGTGGAGATAATGCTATTCTTGACATCTCTGATCTTATTTTCAAAGAACAAGAGAAAGTCACTGCAGTCATTATTCGAAAAGACTGGCACTTCAGGAGGAGAGGGATTCAAAAAGGATTTTGGGATTACGTTTGCTAGAAGCAATAAGGTTAGTAAAGTATGATGTCCTCGCCTCCTTAACCATGTTATTGTATTCAAATAATAGTTCTTTGTGATGGATCCGATGCACCTGAAGCTTGGTGGTTTTCCACTGTCGTTCAGCCCTCCGACATAAACATCGAAAAGAGCGAGTGGAGTCATTTAACCATGGGGATGAACTAACAGAAGGGACAAGTCGCTCTTTACTTGGAGCCACATTATCCAAAAGTGATGAGCAATACGTGTTGAATGAGTGAACAAGACCATTAATGTCTCTCTACAAGTCTCAATAACTGGTGGCTAAATCTTTTGAGACTTTGTTTTAAACATTTCCTCTTCAAGTTGAAAAACACGTGGGTCAAGCACAGTAAATGGAGGGTGGTATATTTTCTATAGTCCTTTGTGTGCTGATTCCTGCACACATGACTGACTACAGCATCCTAATGCCAGTTGAATAATTTCCTACAAAGTGATAAAACATCAACAGCCTGTTAAAATAAATCACAGAATGATGATACTCATCTTATCAAGACTTGCTCACCAGAGCTATCAGTGTGGCTCATACATCCACACATATACACATGTATATATAGTGTTCGAGCCCTGATAGTCATAAAGAAGAGACTATTCAGTATTCACCTCTATAGAGAGGCTGTCAAGAAAAAATGAAGCCCTCTAACTTGATAGACTGCCAGAGGCTGTGTCAACACACACACACACACACACACACACACACCGCCCCCTTCCTTAGTGCATAGCAGGACGAGATGCCCTGCCAGGACTGGTTGAAAGAAGGCCTTATGACAGCGACACACACACACACACACACACACACACACACACACACACACACACACACACACACACACACACGCACAAGCAGCCTTCATATTAACAACTTGTGTACCAACCCTCCTGTGTAGAAATAAAGGAAAAACTTTACACCAGAAAATGACTCTACACATGCATTTGGTGACTGCAGGATTACAACAGCATAATATGATAATATAGGTATGATCTCATTTTAATTCCAGACTAATGCATGTACAGAATAACTCTTGGTGCCCTCTATTGGTCAAGGAAAGAAGTTGCAGGATTCATTACAACTAATGTCCTTGTTGTATTGTTACAGAATGCAAACATTAGTGAAAATGTATGCCAACCTTTCTTTTGTAATTTTTTATTCAGTGATTTGCAGCCGTGTTTCAACATGACAATACACACATTTTACTTAGCGTAATTCCCAAATCTGACAAATTACTGTAAATGAAATATCTGAATAAATCAGCTGAAAACCATAAACATTTAGATTACAAGAGGTCATTGAATGATTTTATGTTTTATTTGGATACTCACTCACTAGAATTTACTTCTTTTTTTAGAGTTTTGAACAATACTTGCCCAACCAATCTACCTTATGTTGGACCTGTTAGGAGTTCTGTTGGAGTGAGAGTTTAAGTGTAACATCAATATGGAGAATTGCTCAGTGTTGGCAGGTTTGTCCTTCCTATTTCATTTTTAGCCACAGAGGTGAACTGATTCTTGTGTTCATTCTCTGTGCATTTTTAGAAATAAGTAAATATATACTAACATGTAATCTAGCACGGAACAGTGTGAGGACAGTATGTTTAACATTCAAAAAACTCACTATCACTGTATACAAGCAGCCACAAAATGCTAAACTGAGAGTGTCTATTTCAGGCACATTTTAAAACACAGGAAGGAATTCTCTGGCACCTTAAGGATGTTAATTTTGTTGCTGGACCCCAGGATGTTGCTGAGACACATTAATTGATATAAACTGTCCAATAGTCTGAATAGACAGAAAGTGTGTGTGTGTGTGTGTGTGTGTTTTTTTTTGTGTCTATTTCATTGTCAAACCTGTCTACCTGCCTCTCTTCTTGTCTGATATTTCTCAAATGTATCTATTGATCTGTCTGTCTAACAGCCTGTTTTTTTGCCTGTGTGTGTACTGATTTACAGTCTGCAGAGCATACAAAGTCAGCAAAAACAAGTTTTACTCTACAAACTGTGGAGATGTTTTACAGTATGTCAGGAACTCTGATGTACAGACCACTGACATTTATATGGTAATATAGTCTTTGTGTGTGTGTGTGTGTGTGTGTGTGTGTGTGTGTGTGTGTGTGTGTGTGTGCTTATACTCACCCAGGTACAGGTGGTATACATTACAATAGTATAATTATACCAATAGTTTCTAAATCTGTATGTGTATCTGTAAAACTTTCCTGACTACCATATGTATGGGTTCTGTCAGGTTTTCTTTGAGAATGTATGTGCATATCATATAAAAGATAATTTCTAAATAAACACAGTGGTGCTGTTAGCTAATAAATGTAGTCTACATCCACGACGTTCCACTTCCACTCCGGGATTGTCGCTCTTTTCGGCCAGATGTCCATCACCTTCCGCTTTCTTTGTGTTGTAATTTTAAACTCCGGTGGATTTATGAGGACTATGGTTAACTGCTCCTCAGATCTCTGCAGGGTAAATCCAGACAGCTAGCTAGACTATCTGTTGAATCTGAGATTTCTGTTGCACGACTAAAACAACCTTGGAACGTACACATGTTCCACCAAAACAAGTTCCTTCTCGAGGCTATTTTAAAGAGGCACCGTGGCTCGGCTCTGCGCTTAGCACCACCCAAGACGATTGTGATTGGTTTAAAGAAATGCCGATAAACCAGAGCACGTTTATCTCCCATCCCGGATTGCTGCATGAACTAGCCAGACCCTCCTCCGCAGCGCTGTAGAGGAAGGTCTGGCAATGCGAGACTATGGCAAATCATACGTAGTAGCAGTAATAGCTGTCAGGACGTATCACTAAAACAACAAAATGTCGACCTTCTGGTGCCATGAGAGGAAAAGTCAGTGAGTCACCAAAGTCTGTAGGATTTATCCTCTGGGAACCATGAATGTCTGTACTAAATTCTATCTTAATGCAGCCAATTATTGCTCAGGTATTTCAGTCTGGACGAAAGTGGTGGAATGACAGACAGACATTGCATGCTATAATTTTGGGCCGTTAATGTGACCCACTGTGAGAGAAAAGCTTTTATGTTTATCAATGCAAGTGTGTGTGTGATGTCTTGGTGTGTGAGTGGGTGGGTGCATGGTGCGTGTGAACAGAAAGTGCATCAACCCATCAACTGAAACAGAAGCCTCAGCACTTTTCCTGAGCTTGAAATTTGTCACCCTCAAGAAAAAGCCTCAGTCTGGTTCCAGTTGATCCCATCCGACTACCTGTGTCAGCAATATTCCAGCTTGTTTCCAACGTGCGGCTGCCCATATTTGGATCATTTGAGGCAGAGCAGAGAGGAGACACAAGCGTCTCTGTGTTGACCCTTCTCGTCCACTCTGAGAGGTCTTTCAGGTGGACTCTGCTTCTAGTTGTAAGTCAAGTCTGCACTCACAGAGACTGCAAATGAGCTGAAATCAGTCACTATAAATGATGGTTTGGGTGTGTCGACAAAGGCACACAGATAAACAGACACACTTAAGTACAGAAAAAAATAAAAAATAACAATTTTTAACTCAAACTAACCAAATTCTTCATTTTCGTGAGAACAAAAGGGTTATTCATGGTCGAACTAGGATGCTATATTGTATAAACTGGTGTGGGGAGCCACACAGTCATTTGCTATTAAATATTATTGATTTTATGAGTCAGCTCAACACCACAGCCATACACACAATTTCTTTACGACCCAGACTGTGAAAACAGATTACCTGTCTGTTTCTAGAGACTCATTGTGTGCCTTAATATAGTTAGCCCAACACATAAAGCAATACACTCAACACTTTTAACAACCTCAGTGCAATTTCAGGCTGATGACACTATTTATTCTGGAGGTTTTTTTCCTGCTGCCACGGACAAAGTGCTTCAGTTCTTCAAGCTCCCAAAGACAGAAATACTTTAAGCCTCTTGTTCTGACTTTGAGTGACAGTAGTATCAAACGCCAAACTGGAGGAAAACTTTACCCTTAATCATGTGTTTCTAAATAACGCAACAGTTGAGTATTAGGATATCCATTTAAATATTTCCTAACATTTGTACCAATGTAGCAAATTAAAGCCATTCCCATGACAAGAAACTTAAACTTACAACACTAAAAGATCCCAGAGGTTGTAATGTTGCTTACACAATATAGAAGTGTTGCTATACAGAGGCTGAAAATGTTAAAGTAACAATCTCCGAGATTTTCATTTAAATAAATGTCTGTAAAGTGACTATCTATCGCTCAATGAGGTAACACAATGGTTGAGCCTATGGTCCACTGATGAAAGCCCTTCCATTTGCAGTATTGCGAACTATTTGTCTGTGGCATGGATGTATTAGGTCTGTGGCGACATTCCCGGGGAAAATCACAAGGGGCGTGTCACAGTTAGTGACACGTTTTCCGTCACAAAGCAGTAGTTAGGACTCATTTACACTTTTTTTCAAGCGATTCCCCTTTCGCAGACAAATTTCCAATATCGGAATGAAATCATGCGAGTCTTGCTAGAGTTGGGGCACGCTCCAGTCTTCTCAATCGTTTGGTGTAAGGTGGTCATAAAACTCGGTCCGAGCTGCCCTAAGTCAGTCTTTTTCCCGTCTTGACGTTCCGACAAAATCAAACATGTTTGATATTGTCATAAGTTTTAAGTCTTGGTAGTGAAGTCTTCGCAAAATCTTATAGTCTGTGACTAAAAACTCAGTGAAATTATGACAGATTGTCTTTAGATGTGAGATGGTGTCAGACTTTAGTCTTTTCAAAGTCTTTTCAGAGTCTTCTGGTAGGCATCATTTGTGTGTAAAGCGCCATACTGTTTTTTCCGGTCTCTGTTAGTGTGAGTAAACGGTTACTCCAACAAATAAAGAGTGACGGACTGAAGATAGACAGACGGATGAAACTTCAAAAACAAGTGAAAGTGAGATCCAAAAACACACCTGCAATTACCGCTTATCGCCATAGGTGCCCACAAAAAGAACGAAACAGAGATCTTCGAGATTGTAACTTTAGGTTTGTCCCAATACTGTGGATCATAAACCATAAAATAAGGGGTACATGTGTTACTGGGATCATTGCAACCAAAATGACTCATCCTCTGAGGACATTCAGCAATGTGCCCATTAGATTTGGATATTTCTTGTTCCCTGTTGTCCCACTTGTGACTCCACCTAAAAACAGAAATGTATGAAAATCTATACTGTGTTCGGAGAGGTAAAGGGTGCAGAGCCACTTTGTCATTTGGCTGTTAATGGCAGTGACAGTTTAGCTATACATCAAAACCATGGTTTAACATTGTTAGCTGCGGATGAAATTACCTAAAATTGTCCAACTAGAAAGGTAAAAGCAACTGGACTGGAAGTTGATATTACATTCATTGTTGGCATTTATACTTTAGTCATAATCTAATTTCCGTAATCTTAACAGATGACTCAGTATGTGAGAGGATGAATAACTCTCCCTATTTCAGAGAAATGTGACACAGAAGTTCTAAAGTGTATACAGTGGAAAACATAGCTATGGTCTTAAAGAGCAACTGCAGGGTTTGGATAAAGAATCCAAACAGTCGGAGATCACAGCAATAACTGAGTTACTTTGTGGTTATTAGGGGGATTTTCCATGTAACAAAACTATGAATGCCAGAGAGTAGTTTTCTCAGTTTTGACTTTTGATACAATTTGTAAAGTCAAACTGCTTACAATCCTTTTAATCGTCTTATAAAATCTACAACGTACAACACATTTTGGGGGGCTTTTGGCCTTAAGATTATGGATGCTTTCTTGTGA
The DNA here is from genome assembly GCF_008315115.2 of Sander lucioperca. Taxonomy (NCBI): domain Eukaryota; kingdom Metazoa; phylum Chordata; class Actinopteri; order Perciformes; family Percidae; genus Sander; species Sander lucioperca. The sequence goes on from NC_050179.1 coordinate 18,666,855, forward strand.
CTCGAAGAGCGCCATTTGGAATCCCCACACCTGCTGGCTTGGACAGTGGGAAACTCTTCTTCCTCTTCAGCATCTCCTGTTGAAGTTTGCTCAACAGCTTTCCAGTGAAGGTTCTCAGCTGCCAACATTAGAAATCTGTGGTTGTATAGGCCATATAACTATGAATGTGCATGAAAATTAAAAAGAGCAAGTGTCACCAGGCAAATTTTCCCTGTATAAAAAAAGCCATAAAATAGATATGTGGAGGTGGCGTGGTATAAAAATGTTCTGGTGCCTGACTTTCTGTGCTGCTCTTTTAGATATGTAACCATGCAACAGCTGATTGACATGAATGATGGTGAGTAAACCTGATGTTTCTATTTCATCTGTGTACAGCTGCTGAATAAACATTGAGTCTGCAAATAAGAACAAAATTAGAGCAAATCGCCTGCTAATACTTTCTTCCTTTGAAGATGTAGACGGTAAGTGTGTGTCAGTGAGTGCAGGGAGCACACAGCCAGTATTTACACCTCTGAATAGAGTTTGGTAGGAGATGAATGGGAGACACGCCTTTCCTTAACCTCAGGCCAACATTAGCAAACAGACACCAGCGGCAGACACATGTGGCAGTATATATGTATACTGAAAAGACACATGCATGCAAACACAAGCACTCACCCAAACATACCTCATTATTTCCCCCTTTTTTATCAGCTACTTTGTAAACACACAAGTACTTAAACAATTATCTTGAGATTTTTTTTAAGGATAAACAGTCAACACATACAGTATTTTACAGCCTCTAACATTATTAGACAGTTTTGTAATCTGATACTAAGTACTGCACTACTACAGTACAATTTTGACGTACTTGTACTTGTACTCTCTCCACACCCCACCTCTCATGCGACTGTACCTACTCTGCTGTAGCGTTCCTTTTTACTACTGTTTAACTTATTTTACTATTTATTTAAATTTATTTTATCGTTATTAATACATACTGTGTGTATATGTTTATACTTATATTGTTTATATTCTTTTTATCCTTCTTATATTTGTATGTGTGACATGCTCCAACAACACCATGACAAATTCCTCGTATGTGCAACGTACTTGGCAATAAAGCCCTTTCTGATTCTGATTCTGATTCTGATTCTAGGTGATTTGACGGGGGATGCCATCCCCTTTGTTAGCAAAATAACCAAAATGCATCCGCTGTCCGTAGTGCTGAAATGATAGACTGATTTATTGCAACTTTTTCTCAGAGTCCCGTCCTTCTGTGAGTTTCGTCTTGGATCTATAATATTCTCTAAACTATATGGCTGATGAAGGTCTAGTACCAAAATGTCGCTAACAAATGTATCTTTGCAAGTGAGACAGTGTGTAGGAGTTTTGTTTAAAACTTTTGACCTACTCGTCCCCCGATAACCTTATCGCCAGGGGACTATAGTCCAATATAACAACTGACTAAGTGCATTGAACAAATTAACGACTGGATGTGCCAGAACATTCTTAAATTAAATGAAGAAAAAACTGAGGTGATTGTTTTTGGAGCAAAAGAGGAACGATTAAAAGTCAGCACTCAGCTTCAAATGACAATGTTAAAAACAACAGACAAAGCCAGAAATCTTGGTGTAGTCATGGACTCAGACCTGAATTTTAACAGCCACATTAAGACAATTACAAAGTCAGCCTATTACCACCTTAAAAATATATCAAGGGTTAAAGGACTTATGTCTCAGCAGGACTTGGAAAAACTTGTCCATGCTTTTATCTTCAGTAGACTTGACTACTGTAACGGAGTCTTTACAGGTCTCCCTAAAAAAATCAATCAGACAGCTGCAGCTGATTCAGAACGATGCTGCTCGAGTCCTCACTAAGACCAAGAAAGTGGATCACATCACTCCAGTACTGAAGTCTCTACACTGGCTTCCAGTGCCTCAAAGAATTGATTTCAAAATTCTTTTGCTGGTTTATAAATCACTAAACGGTTCAGGGCCAAAATACATTTCTGATCTGCTACTACACTATGAACCACCCAGACCTCTCAGGTCGTCTGGGACAGGTCTGCTTGTTGTCCCCAGAGTCAGAACTAAACAGGGGGAAGCAGCGTTCAGTTTTTATGCTCCACATATCTGGAACAAACTCCCAGAAAACTGCAGGTCCGCAGCAACTCTCAGTTCTTTTAAATCAAGGCTGAAGACCTTTCTTTTTGATGTTGCCTTTCATTAAATCTGCTTTTTTTATCTGCTTTTATATATTTAACTGTTTTAATTGCTCTTCAATGTTTCATTTCTTATACTGCACTGTAACTTTTATTCTCGTATTTTTTATCTGTTTTTAAATTTTTTAATCTGTTTTCATGTACAGCACTTTGAATTGCCCTGTTGCTGAAATGTGCTATACAAATAAAGCTGCCTTGCCTTGCCTTGCCTCCTACGCCTCCTACCTGCCTAATAAAATAAATGTGCGTAAAATGTCTGTAAAATCATGTTCAGGAGTATTCTCCAGAACATGATGGAATGTAAAATTAAAGGTGGAGAACGCCTTAGTTTTATAAGTACATACTTGTAATGTTATTTATCTAGCTCAACAAAGAATGCAACAGCTCTAAGATTTTCATCACGGCCAACCTGAGAAACTGCATTTGTACTATATGTACTGAATGTACTACACTTTGTTTAGCTGGTTCAGCTTTGTTGGCTAGCTGGACAGGTTGTGCAATAATAGCCACAATTTATTTTTTCGTTAATTAAAATCATGACTCATCTCATGATGAAGGTTTACAATAACAGACACTGGACAATACTGCAAATAATTATATTTATTCTTTTGTTTTCAGGCAGCATAAACTACAGCATAAGATACTGTAAGATAAACTTGTATTGTTCCTGCGCAGGGAAATTGAAAACTTGCAAATTAGTAATCAGTGTTGGCAATAAGTGTGCTGATGAACCAGCTGAATCAGTTGTGTTTAATCATAGAGTTGAGATTTATTGGTTGTATTGGTTTTGCCTACACATGTACAAGTGCAACAGGTTAGAGCAAAGACCAATTGATTGATACTAAATTATAAATAAATAATTTTTGTCAACATGCATATCTACCTGTGAAAGTTTTGGAATCATGTTTGTCTTTTGCCTTTAAAGTTTATATAGTGTATGTAGTGGGTAAAGCAGCATGAACCTCCATTCAAACCAATTTGACAGGAAGTTTGAGATAATCTGACATTTGCCAGGAGCAGCAACAATCCTTTCTTTTTAAAGATTTTGTCTGATTCTGTGCTTCAGCTTTGACATTCAAGGCTGTTTGTATGACCTCACCAACTGGCAGCAAAGGATCACATCTCTCTCTCTCTCTCTCTCTCTCTCTCTCTCTCTCTCTCTCTCTCTCTCTCGCTCTCTCTCTCGCCAACATCTAAATATGTGGTAGAGTTTGAATAAAGCTTCTTTCTGCTCTCCTACTCAGGCAGGAGCAAGAGGCCCCTGGAGTCGCTGGAACTGGGAGCTTTGGAGCATTAACGGTACGTTTCCAACTTACCACTGGATTCCCTAACAAGGAATATTGTGAAGGGGTTTTAGGGGATATACTTTGACACTTCTTCATCCTCTGATTGGGGGGACAGGTTTTGGTTGAGGTATTGTACTCAGATGTCAAAGCAAAGGTAACAGTTTGAAGTTGCTTTTTCGATATCAAGCAGTTCGGATCTCTGGGAAGTTAATTATAACTAATACTGTACAAGTCAGATTTGACATAACAGATAACATAAGGTTAGATTTCGTGCTCATGATGCCATGGGAGTTGTGATTTATTTGCTGGAAGTTTGGTATGGCTTCTAAATTTAGCTGAGGTGACTTTAATGAGTTGTTAATGGAGTCAGCTAACTAAGTGATTGTGGATTTTTGTTGGTTTAATTTCTCTGTGCTGTTGTGATTCCACAGTGATTTCAAATGTATAATGTGGCTAAAATAAGAGTTTTAAAAGCAGGATATTGTTAAAATTGTATGTGGAATACAGAAATTAATTAGTCAGTTTGTTTTCTGGATGGCTTTCCTGGATGAAGAGCAGCATGTATGTAATTTTACTCAGTTTTTGAATTCATTTTGTCTTAGTATGCCAGTACTCGATGTTTTGTGGTCCAACCCTTTATGGCTTGTGATCCCTAAGGCTTTAAACAAAGCAATGTCTACTTGTCATCGTACTACCAATTTTAAACTCTTCAATCAAAGAGGAATTTGTTTTCCTTGTTTACTTTTAGAGGCCTGAAAAGGTAAAATTATCCAATAATTCACAAGAAAAAAAGCAAAGATTAGAGGAAAGGCTGACGAAGTGGGGGTCCAACATCCAGGTTGGGAACCACTGATGGCATTATGTGGAATAAGACACTAAAAAGTGCAACAGTGCCCAAATATCTTTATATATTTATATATATATATAATCAGTTTCCAGTCTTAAATGAGGAGAACAATGTTGTTTTACTTTCAAATTCAAGCATTTGAGCAGTAGCAAACTGTGTTTGATTATTGGGAAAACAATGTTACTTATTGCAACATAGGAAACTGTCAAGAGTGACATCCTGTTACTATGGTAACATCAAGCTGTTTGAACGCAGTTGTTCAGTTAAAGCAAATGTCTTTATATTTAGGCAAATTTGTAAGCTACTGAAGTAGCATTCAAGACCTCAGATATTGTGTGTCTACTTGCGTGTATGTTTGACAAATTAAACTAATGTGCACATGCTGCTCAAGCATGTCTTTGTATGTCGGTGTCAGTACTAATGCACCCATAAGAACCTGTGAATATGATTTTTTCCCCTCCACCCATTTAACTGTACAAGAGTCTGTGTGTGTTCTCAAACACAGGCCTTACAGTATGTGTCAATAGCGACATATATACACACACTCCCATGCGTTTTCTTTACCAGGGGCATCGGACGTGCGCTCCCACACATCCCCATGGTAATCTATGAGTGTTGGTCTGTGTTTCTGTGTGTGCATGCGTATCAATGTCAACTCTGTTCTTCTGCTGAGGGACTGTAGGGTTGGAGGAGAGAGGGAGGTGGTGAGTCTCCCCTGGATGCTCGCCTTGTGTTTACCTTGGCAGGGTCGCACCCCCCAAGGCCCTGCCCCTGTCCGTTGCTGGAACAGACCATGGCCTTATTGCCCCCCACCTCAGCTGGGAGCAGAACATACCACAGCGGCCGAACAGGGGAGCCAGCAGCCACCCCACCGACTGAATGGGCACACTGTGGAGAGAGGGCTGATTGGCTTGACCTGGCCTGGTGTGGCTTACTCACGAATGCGAGTGCATGTTATGAAGTGGCCACAGTTTAAATGATGCATTTAAAGAGAGCCAAGGGTCTGCTCAATGATAGTAAGCAATAGTGAGTCGAGGTTTTGGTTGGCTCGCTCAGAGAAATGGGGAGAGGTTTTTGCTGGCGTTCTCTGTGTAAATTCATTGTGAGTTAGTGCAGTTTGATTTCTAGCTAGTTTTGCTGTCTTTATCCATTTTTGGGAGGCCCACCTTGACTGTGACATATTGCATTGTAATTTCATGTAAAATAATATATGACACCAGAAAAATATAGCACTAATATCTCTCTCTCTCTCTCTCTCTCTCTCTCTCTCTCTCTCTCTCTCTCTCTCTCTCTCTCTCTCTCTCTCTCTATATATATATATATATATATATATATATCTCTACCTATTTTCACTAACTCTTAAGAAAAGATACACATCAAAAGGTTGACATTTTCACTGCCCGCTCTGGTTCAGTTTCACCATCCCTGAGGAAGTGTGCTCTGTTGCACCTATAACCAAATCTATAACCACACCCAAGACTGATGTCACATTGCTCTGATACACCCTGAAATACACTTCTACATCAGACCCTAAGTTAAACCACAAAGATTTTCAGCTGCTGTTAAGTTTCTCTTTATTAGAAATACTGTATACATTATATATTGCCCTTGATCCTATAGCAAGACAGTTGACATGCAGTTTCAATAGAATTAAATGTTTCCATGAATAAATATTAAGAAGGCAATGATAATGATTTGGTGTATATCCCTTAAAATCATAGAGCTGAGACTTCATTCTTGTCTTAACATTTTAGACCAATTTTAAACAATCCTACATGAAGAAATCCACTGTTGAAGATGAAGAGATATCCATTTCATCAATCGCAAATGTCTCCAAAGCTACTTAAAGGAATGTTATATTAATGCTCATATGCATGAGCGACATCTTAAAAGGAGATGTTAATGGAAGGTTGTTGTTGTTGGAAAGATCAATTTGGGAATAATAGAAATTTGGTAATAATCGAGAAAAGTTGAGAATAAGTCCAACTATGTTATATAATTGTAAAAAAAAAAAAATCAGGAATCACCCCCCAAAACAATAAAACATCGAAGGAGTTACAATACGTCATTGCAAAGAGTTTCCGGTGGTGGACTGAAGATCAGAGCCTGATAATAAAACAGTGTGCGATTATTCCAGGAAGGATCTGTCTACATATGCCGTGTGGTATTTTGTGTTTCCTCTCAAACTAAGCAAACATTCACTCTCAGACAGATCTTAGTCAGCAGGGCAAATATTAGTCCTAGTGTACTGTAGCCTATATGCTCTGGCTTTGTGGAACTCAGAGAATGCTGGCAGATCCCACGCATGAATGCACGCACGCACGCACGCACGCACGCACGCACACAACATGCAGTCTAATAGTGTGTTACAGTGAATAGATATGATCGTAAAAAAGGTCACTGCATTTTTCTTTTAGCCTTTCATCAGGCTGCCAGTCTCAGGTCAGCCACCGCAAACACTTTGTGACTGTGAGCTCCAGGTTTATTGGTTGAAAATATCTCTGTGTGGCTGTTTGGAATGAACTGAGTGCGTTCTGCAGCCCGTCCTGGGGCTTGTGAACGCAGCACAATGAGGGTTCAGTTGGGACTCTCAACGGTTTTGTATGTTTGGCTGTGCTGCACGTCACAGCAGTGGAAAGCTGAGAGAAAATAAGCAATGTGGTTATTAGGGCTTGACAGATGTGGGTTTGCGATAGTGGAGCTGATGTTTTTGGACTCGTTGCTTTAAATGAAAATTTACAGAAAACAGAAAGAAAAAAAAGCAAGACTAAGAGCCTACTGCCATGCAGCCATTGGAGCTTTGAGCTAAATGCCAACATCAGCATGCTAACATGCTCACAATGACAATGCTACTAGGGTTGGGTACCGAAACCCGGTTCCACTATGGAACGCAACCGGTAGGAATTGGACCGGATTATAACGCAAATTTCGGTTCCATTACACACTTTCACTGGCAATCACATCATAGCCACGCCCTAAAAGCCGATTTTAAAATCAACAAGACCATAATTGAAAAAATGAACATCATTCTGTATTGCAGAAGACTTAAAACTAGCAATTGAGACCATAAACTCATTATGAAAATGTTTACTGAGGTAATACATCAAGTGAGAAGTGAGTCACTTTCTCATAGACTTCTACAGAAACCGACCTCCTTTTGCAACCGCACGTGTCACCCTCTGCTGGAATTCAGATAGAATGCAGGTTTAAGGCACTTCTGCATTTGCAGCACTTTGCCGAACCAGATGCATTATCCATTAATATTATACAGTCTATGGTTCCACTTAATGTGTCAACTGAAATATTTTCCCTACGTACAAATATCACACTTTCTCTGTAGTCTACTGTTAGCTAGCTACTGTAAATGTAGATTACTTTTAAAATGTTCCCTATGGGCTCACCAAAATGGACGTAAAAACATATTAACCATTCACTTTTCAGTTTTTCAAGAATCGGTTTAGGAATCGGAATCGTTTTAAAAGTACTGGTTCGGCATTGGAATTGTAAAAATCGAAACGATACCCAATCCTAAATGCTACCATACTGATGTATAGCAAGTATAATGTTTAAGATGTTTACTATCTTAGTTTGAAGAATCCTAGAATGCTAGAATTAGCAGTAAACACAATATAAGTACAGCTGAGGCTGATGGTAATGACATTAGTTTGCAGGACTCATAAATGTATTGCACACATTCAATATTTGACCTGATGATGACGCTAGAGGAAATGTCAGAGAATCACCAAAGTCTTTACGATTCATCCTGAGGGCACTATGGATATTTGTACCAGATTTAATGGTAATCCATCAAATAGTTGTTGAGATATTTCGCTAAAAGACAAAAATGTCAACCTCATGGTGGCGTTAAAGGGAAAAGTCACGGGATCACCAAAGTCAGGATGCTTCATCCTCTGGGAACCATACATGTCTGCACAAAAAGTAAATTGAAGTAGTTTGGAAAGTAGACCAAGTGGTGGAAAAACTGACTTCTCTAACCATGTAGCTAATAAGCTAAATAAGAACTCAATTAAATAAAAGCACAAATAAATACTTCATAGCAGTTTTTTGTGGGAAATTTGGCTTAGAGCATGGCAAATACAAGCATGCATATATTTATTGGCAAGCAGATGAATTCTTACTCTATTTGTAATCGGAAAGACTTGAGATACTGATAACAATTTGACAGCAGCAGATTGTTTTTTCATACATGCACAAGCACCATAAATATACTGTATGAACCGTTAGTAAGGTGGAAAAAATGCTTCATTTAGTACAAGTAATTTCTTGGAAAATGAAAAAGTGTTTGAAATGAATGAATTTACTTCTCCCTCTCAGCCTGAACTTAATTTTAGTACTAAAAACATTTCCTGTGCCTTGAGACAGAGGAGCTTTCATTCCTCAGTGAGCATGTAAGGTATTTCTAAATCATACTAGAGATTCTTGACGTCCACTTTCCATTTTAGCCAATGAGGCTGACGTAATAACCAACCAAATGTAGTATCCTAGATAGCATGGAATATGAATGTAAGTGTACAGGAGTTTGGAAAAAACACAGTGGCTTTCAGAGGCAGAGGAAATGATAATAAACCCGCTTATTCATTCTAACACTTACTTCATTGTTCATTCAGTGCAGCATTTGAGAGCAGTTAGAAAGTGTTTATCATTTTACATTCCCTCTATATACTTTATTCTATGATTATGCTAATTTTGTGATGTGATGTGAAAAGGCCAAATAGCACTATAAACATTACAATGGCTTTCAGTAACTTTGAGCTCTGTCTGTCCTTTCCATCATTAATTATCTCCTCTACACAAATTTGATTCCAGTGTTGTCCATTTGGGTGTTTTTCAGGTAACGATGACCCCCCTGCTTCTGCTTTGTGTGTCCTTGCCCTTCATCTCGGCAACAGTATTGTTTGAGCTTAAAAACCATGATGGTAAGTGTGATTTAATAAGATGGATTCTTCATTGTCATTGTGTAAACAATTAAATACGTGTCTCCAGACACTTTGGAAACCGGACTATAAGACAAAGAGAAATGACTAGTAAGCTGTATTATAAAGGTAATTGTTAGTTCTGTCATTATCTTTTGTGTAATTCTTTTTTCCTAGTAATTTCCACAGATGCAATATTCCCCCCAAAAGTGACAAGCAGTACAAGAACAAAGTAGTCCTAGGACAGTTTTAAATGTGTTTTTGGTTGGATTTTGACTGTTGGTTTGCTTAGTTTGTAGATCAAGTTGTTTAATTAATTTTATGTAGGGTTGGTGGATCGATCACTGGCTCCTTGTGTCCAAATTTTAAAGTGTCCTTGAGCAGGAACCCATAATTGCTACAGCCTTGTATGGTAGTTCTGCCGCCCTTGGTGTGTAAATGAGTGTATCTGCACTATACTGTATATTAGGTTGTATTCTCCTTAACACATAAAAAGACTAAAAACATAACCGTGACCTATCTTTGCATTAGACTTGGATGGCACAATGCGTGTCAGCATCCCTATGGAGATGCCTCTCCATCCTCTGCTGGGCAGCAAGGTAGTGGTACCATGTTACTTCCAGGACAACACAGTCAATGATACCGGAGCCCCGACCGTCGCCCCGCTCTCCCACCGCATCAAATGGACCTACGTCACCAAGGAGAAAGTCACCACGATCCTGGTGGCGTCAGAGGGAAAAGTTCAAGTGGAGACAGAGTATTTAGACAGAGTGACGATGATCAACTACCCGCTGGTGCCCACTGATGCAACCATCGAGATAACAGAGCTGAGGTCCAAAGATTCTGGCACCTACCGCTGCGAGGTGATGCACGGCATTGAGGACAACTATGACTCTGTGGACATCCAGGTTCAGGGTACGCCACAGAAACATTAAGTTTCATTTAATCTACTGCAATATTAAAACCATTATCTACTCACCACATGGAAGTCAAACTTCCTTCAGTACATAAAACAACTTAGCCCCTGGAATTTATCTCAAAGGTCCTCTTTTACTAAAGGTTTACAGGAAGATCTTTTTACATGTCCAAAAAAAGTTAAAACTTCTATAAACATGTTTGCAGCAAAATCCAAGTGTTGCTAAAACTTTATTCAATATTTTCCTCAAAAACAATGCTCTTAGTGCACATGTAGAGCCCAGTATCTAATATTGAAGATCACTTTCCGTATCTCACAGGTATTGTGTTCCACTACCGAGCCATCTCCACCCGCTACACCCTGACGTTCGAGAAGGCAAAGGCCGCCTGCATCCAAAACAGTGCCACCATTGCCACTCCAGCCCAGCTGCAGGCTGCTTACGATGACGGATACCACCAGTGTGATGCTGGATGGCTCTCGGATCAGACTGTCAGGTAGTGTCCGTCAATCCATCCTTCATTTCTAAACTGCTTATACTGATCATTATGGACAGGCAGCCATCAAACAAAGTTACAGTCACACCTACGGGCTATTTAAAGTTTCCAATTCACCAAACCAGCATGTCAAAAGCCACGCAGATAAAAGAATAAAGTGCAAATTCCACACAGAAAGGACAGGCTGGCCTGCAAATTCAAACCCAATATCTTGTTTTGTTGCTGAATGACCACTGAGCCACTCTACTGCAGAAGTTCATTTATGCTTTAATGAACTGGTGTATTTATAGCTGTTTTGAATGGCCAGACTTGAAGACAGGGTAAAAAATGTCTACTGTAAAAGAGTGGGAAAACATTAAAAAAAACGTACAAATATGGATAATGGTGCACACTTTCAGACAGTCTTTCCTCAAAGGCATTCATGCTGTTGACAGAAGTAGTTGTAAGAAGAATAAAAAGAGATAGTTTGAGAGAGAAGTTCCGACATACGGGAGTGCAGAAAGAGAGGGGTTTAGACACCATTCGACCATTTCACAAGCACTACCAAAATTATGTTTTGGGCTTTGGTGTCTAATTTTGACAGCGATAATATAAAACTAAATAATATCTTAAACATACCAACACACTTGCAATAAATGACAGTAAAAGAACTGATGTTGTTACTGACTTTTTATCAAAGTCCATCTGCTGACCGACTTCTCCCTTGACCTCTCAGGTACCCCATCCATGAGCCGCGGGAACGTTGCTTTGGAGACAAGGAGGACTTCCCTGGCGTGAGAACCTATGGCGTGAGAGATGTCAATGAGACCTACGACGTGTACTGTTTTGCTGAGAAGCTGTCAGGTACACTTATCGAACAAGGGTAGCAACAAAGGCTGCCTGACCCACATTAACCTCTGTAGTGTATACATAACTGTCACTGTCATGTCAATGACATGTGTCTCTCTTCCTCTCTCCTCCCAGGCAGGGTCTTCTACTCCATGTCTGTAGAGAAGTTTACCTTCTATGAAGCAGGAGATCAGTGTGCCAAACTCGGTGCCCGACTCGCTACCACCGGAGAGCTATACCTGGCCTGGAAGGCTGGCATGGATGTGTGTAATGCTGGCTGGCTGGCGGACAGGAGCGTACGCTACCCTATCAACATCGCCAGGCCTCAGTGTGGAGGGGGGCTTCTGGGAGTAAGAACTGTCTACCTGTTCCCCAACCAGACAGGATACCCCTACCCAGACTCTCGCTACGATGCTGTCTGCTTCCAAGGTAAATCCTTCCTGGAGATTTTAGGGGAAATCTACCTGGACAAACGATACATGTTCAGTGGATTCTGGGAGCTTCTTTGTTGACATAACTCATAGCTGTTTTGTAATAATGCTAATTTAGGGTGGATTTCTTCTATAATATTTCTGAAATTCCTGGGACCCTTAAGACTTTAAAACATTTATCAAACAATTATGCAATCTTCTCTCCTCAGCTGGTGAGGATGCCGACGCCGTTCCCATGAGGACCACTCCTTTTCCAGACATAATCCCCATGACACCCGCCCCTGGGATGTACCCAAGCTTCACCCCGACACCTGGGGGAGAGGAGATCAAGCGTGGAGAAGTCGCCGTCTCCCTACTGCCCGTCCCGCCCAGTATGACAGACTTAGATTCTGCCATGGCTCCCACAGGTAAGTTGGTTATGTACTTGATCAATAAAAAAAAAAAAAACCTGTTGGAATATTTCTTTACATTTTGAGAATACATTTCTACAAAAGGTACTGTAGAGCCTTCTGAGGAGTGAAATCCAGAGGGCTGAACCTTCACTTCTTCCCCAAACAAGACAGAGTATTCCCCTTGGCATCTGTGCAAGTTCCTGCCTTTGATGATACCAAAGATAAAAAGTTGGCTGCAAACTTTGAATGTATTTGAGAGAGTCTATGGAATGGGACAGTTACTGTATGTTGACCAATTCCAATGACCTATTTGGAGATGCCAAACAAAATTCTATTTCTGTTAGCTATTCAGGTTGCAATAGCAGGCAGGAGCCTAACCAAAAACACATCCAAGTATTCAAGCAGCAGAATCCAAGTGTCAGCACTATTATGTTCAATACTTTCCCGAAATGTATTTTTACAAGCTAAATACACCACTTCTATGAAATCCTATCATGCATGCCTGTGGCTCGTTTATTGGCCAGAAGTCATTGGCTAATATGATGTTAAATAACCACAGAGCAGCCAAGAAATTACATATAAATGTTCAAACTATGAGTAGATGACCACAGTTTGCATCTGGAAAATGTGATTTATATACTATATACATACTATGCAATGATTTGCATAGTATGTATAAAAGCGTCAGCTAAATGACATGTAATGTAATGTAATGTAATGCAATGTAATGTAATGAAAATAATGGCATAATGTGAAAATATGTAGAGAGAAAGTAGGCTAAGCTGGAAGAAGAGTAAATTACATAAAATGAGAGTTTTTACCTTCCTTCTGTCCTATTGTGTTTCTTCTCTTCCCTCACTTTCATTTCTCAGGTGTGGTGTTCCACTACCGACCCATCACCGGTCGGTACACTCTGACTTTTGTGGAGGCTCAGCAGGCCTGCCAGAGTGTCGGGGCGGTCATCGCCAGCCCCCAGCAGCTGCAAGCAGCTTTCGAGAAAGGCCTGCACCAATGTGATGCTGGCTGGCTCCGCGACCAGACTGTCAGGTGAGCTGGAGGCATGTGTAGGATAGAGATAGACCAATATATCATGATTCCTGGAGGGATATCATGGCAAAGCAAAACTTTAATATGATGTACCAATATTCTCTTTCATGCTCAGGTATCCCATCGTGTCACCCAGAGATAACTGTGCAGGTAATCTGCCACAACTCAAAGGAGTCAGATCCTACGGCCTGAGACCAGCTAGCGAACATTACGATGTTTTTTGTTATGTGGAACGTCTGCGAGGTGAGGAGCTCACTCACTTAAATATCTATCCACCTACCTATCTACTGTATCTGACATGTTTGAGCTCTTCTAAATGTCTGTGAATGTTTCTTCCAGGTGAGGTCTTCTTCACCAGTGACTATGACAGCTTCTCCTTTGAGGAGGCTGTGCAGCACTGTCAGAAACTCAACACCACCTTGGCCACCACTGGGCAGCTGTTCGCTGCCTGGAACCAAGGGTTTGACAAGTGCCGTCCAGGCTGGCTGATGGACCGTAGTGTCCGCTACCCCATTACAACTCCCAGGTCACACTGTGGAGGTGGTCAGGTTGGGGTTCACATGATCTATGCCTACCCCAACCAGACAGGATTTCCTGATGAGCATTCACGTTATGATGCTTACTGTTTCAAAGGTAGGAAAGGGTTAGGTGTCTTAAAGTCTCCTAAACAGCACTTCTTCCAGACAAATTCACCAACATTAGATGTTATTGCTATTCCTTAAAAACTTGCATTAACTAATCTGTTATTTCATTTTGTCTTTTTCAGCTGAAATTCCCGTTGTTGACGTTGAACATGAAACCAGTGTGACTCTGACGATGACGGTGGATGTTATCAACAAGACAACAGTCACAGTTGATCAATTTGCTCCTACAGGTGAGACGGATGCATGAAATCTGTTTTCTGAAGTCCTCGTTAATACCTTGGCTTGGTCTTGAGGTTTTATTATTTCTCAAAATACGTAGTCCTAAATATTATCTTAATTTTGTATATATAATATAATTTGCATAGCATGCATCTTCATCACCTCTTGTTTGTTTTTAGTTGAAACTACTGTGCACTACAATGAAACTGAAACCAGTGCGAATATTACTGAAATAGAGGATTTTATCAACAAGACAACCATCACAACTCATGAAGTTGCTCCCACTGGTAAGACAACTGGAAATAAATGTGTGACTGAAAAGTGTCTTTTACTTTCCCTTTTAATTGCTTACAATCATTAGGCTACAGTTATATTATTTCAATAAAGCTAAACACAATGTTTCACTTTGCTAAACAAGATATAACAAAGTATCTAATTTACTCTTGATTCTCCTTAATATTTCAACCAGTGAGACCCCTTTTACCTCCAGTCTCTGTTGATGTGTCTGGCTCTGGTTCAGCTGATCATTCAGCCAGTGGGGAGAGCTCAGGGGAGTCTGGCACCTCCGGTACCATTGTTGAGGTCTCCGGTTCAGGACAGAACGTCATCTTCAGCGGACGCACTGACATCTTCTCCGGAGATCACTCTGCCTCTGGAGGTCTGCAGGAGGCAGAAGGGGGAAGTGCTGTCATTGTCACATCTGGAGAACTGGGTAGTGCATCTGGATCTGGGGAGGGGTTAGACGGACAACAATCTGGCTTCATTGTATCGGGATCAGGTTTTACTAGTGGAAGTGGGGACATCAGTGGTAGCAGTGGTGACTTGATCATCATGGTGGATGGGAAGATGGAGGAGGTGTCGAAACCTTATCAAAAACCCACTGAGCAGGAGTTAGGCCAGGGAGGCATTGATACCAGTGGGGCATTCTTGGAATCAAGTACGTCCGGATCTGGAAGTATGTCCGGGTCAGGCTCGGGTGGATCTTCTGGCATCTCATTTGTCGACCACAGTACCGTTGATCTGACAGTCCAGCCATCCGGTGAGCAGGAGGTGTCTGGATATCGCCCCTTTGGATCTGGGGTCCACAGCGGCTTTCCCAGTGGTTTTCCATCTGGTGTCTCAGGCAGCGGCTCTGCCTCTGGGGACTATATGCTGCATCGTGGTGATGTCATTTACCGAACAGACAATGACATGATTGAAGTTACCGAACTGCCACAGGTACGCCACCCTGAGCAGAGACAGGGGGTGGTGGAGGTAAGCGGGGAAGGAAGTGGGTCAGGGCACCATCATGAATTTAGTGCCACTTTGGACCAAAGCTTGCATCTCTCAGGAAGTGGAGCCCCTAATGAAAAACCATCTGCTAAGAAGATTTATGTCGCCCTACCCCCTGGAATGACTCCTACAGTTTATGCAGTGACTCCAGACGCAGCCTACACCAGCCCAACCACAGCACCGTCGTTGTCATTAGCAACCCCTTCTGCAGTGGAGCAACCTGAAGTAGTGGAAGGTATGTTGTGATATCATACTGTTTCGTGAGGCCAAAAAAGCTGCCGTATTCACATAATTAACATTTTGGGAAATGCACTTCTATGTCCACCTAAGTATTTTAGCAATTCTCCTTGTAATGCAGCACCACTGATGAACTAGAACTACTTAATCAGCAATAGTGTTCAAAGTAAAGTATCTTTCTCTCTGCTGTCAGCCTCTGCAGACCCCTGTGATCCAAACCCCTGCGGTTCAGGATCCTGCTCTGTGCAGGAAGAGCTCGCTGTGTGTCAGTGTCCTACTGGTTTCACTGGTGAAGCCTGCTCAACACGTGAGTCACCAAACTACCATAACAAACACCACTGTATTGTTTGTATTGCCATTTAGCTTGTACTGGATACCAATACAGAAATTCTATCTTTTATATACAGCATTTTATGCTTTTGTCATATGTGTTTTACTGTGTGTGTGTGTGTGTGTGTGTGTGTGTGTGTGTGTGTGTGTGTGTGTGTAGCTGTGCAGGGCTGTGCCGAGGGCTGGTTGGAGTTCAAGGGAAGCTGTTACCTCCACTTTTCGGAGAGAAACACCTGGTCTGAGGCTGAGCAACGCTGCCAGGAGGTCAACGCCCACCTGGTCAGCATTGGCTCCCAAGAGGAGCAGCAGTTTGTCAATTGTGAGTAGCTCAGTGTGTGCTTCTACCTGTTCCCGCATGTTTTTGCTACAGTTAAGGTAATTCTATTTTTCTCCAAAATGTATGGGTTCTTCCTTGGTCCATGCTACACCCTTCCATCAAGTTTCATGAACATCGCGCCAGTAGTTTTTCTGTAATCCTGCTGACAGACAGACAAACAAACAAACGGACAAACTGAAAACATATCCTCCTTGGCGGAGGTAAACATCTAACAGGTCGGACAGTATAAGTAAAGGGGAGAATGTCTAACTTTTAAGAGCTATAAATGCTACATTGCTGGTCTGGTTTGATGAAATAGGGAGGGATAATGTATCTTGTTACTACTACAGCCATTTGAGGGATGCAAGGATACTATGAGGGAGGACATCTATAAGACGTTTAAGCTAAAATATATTTTTCTTTGCAATGCAGCCAATGGCCAGGATTACCAGTGGATTGGACTTAATGACAAAGATGTGCAGAATGAGTTCCGCTGGACAGACAGCAGTCCTCTGGTGAGTTTGGTTGCTTAACAACTCTCTACATAATTTATCTTTTATATGTAGCTATTAATGATCGTCTTTGTAACGTCCTTAGACCTTTGAGAACTGGAGGCCCAACCAGCCAGATAACTACTTCAACTCTGAGGAGGATTGTGTGGTGATGATCTGGCATGAGGGCGGACAGTGGAATGACGTGCCTTGCAACTACCATCTTCCCTTCACCTGCAAGACTGGACCTGGTATGCTTACTAGGTTGGAATACGTATCTGGCCAAGAAGTGATTCTGGAAATTCTTTCTAGTAGGAAAATTTGCCTGGGATGTGAAACAGTTGGATTACTAAAAAATGTAACCAGCAACCATGACCAAGACGAGATTCGTAACCACCAACTGTCACTTGACCTCTGTTAATTAATAAACTTTATTTTTGTATCATTTTTAATTGGTTGTCCGTCTTCTTTTTCAGCCATGTGCCGAGCTCCTCCTGAGGTGGAACACGGTCGGCCAATGGGCAGCGGCAGAGAGCGCTACCCCGTCGACTCTATAGTCCGCTACCAGTGTGACGCAGGCTACACACAGCGCCACCTGCCCGTCATACGCTGCATGCCAGACGGACAGTGGGAGAAGCCACAAGTGGAATGTACAGAAGGTGAGCTTGCAGGGATATGCTGACATGTGGATTTACCATCCCGAATTTAAAAATGATGGTGTCTTAAAACAACAACATGCAACTGTGGCTCAGTTAACAGCTAATTTTAGCAGCATCAGCCAAAAACAACCAAAACAGGAGGAATTAAGAGCACAACTGCCCCTCTATATATAGTGGAAATGTTGAGTTCAAAAGTAGCTTTTATCACATATTAGATCTGTTGGATCCAACATAAGTGTGTGGTCTCTAAAGCTGAATTTATAGTTGTGCATTGAGGAGTTACAGCGTAGCTTCAGAACCTAAGCGCATAGCTGCCATAGCTACACCAACGATGAGATAATCATAGAAATGTAGACTCAGTAGTCTTCCCCTTAACACAATAAGCCATTTCCAAGATAAATCTGCTCACCTTGATCACCACTTGGTGTCACAGTAAATCTAAACAAAGCGATTGTGTGGGTGTTTCTGTTAAGTAATGAGACAAGGCTAATATCTATATATCTATATCATGTATGTGATATTGTACACTAGGGCATTAAAGAATAGTGTAGTTTAGTAGTCATCAACTACTCCCCAAAAGTCGGGGAAATGCAATCTCGCCAATAAACATAAATGTCCCCAGATTTCATGAAGTTTATAAATTTGTTTATTGAAAAACATAAATAATGGCTGACACACAGCGGAATGAGCCGTCATAAGGACACAGATAATTAACACATTTTCCTCAGATAGCAAGCGTAACCAAAAAATAGGCTGTAAACTGTGTAGTCTTGCATTGCCAGACCTTCCTTCACAGCTCTGCGGAGGAGGATCTAGCTAGTCCACACATCATTCGATGGAAGGATAGTAGGAAAACGTGCTCTGGTTAATCAGCATTTCTTTAAGCCAATCACAATCGTCTGGGGCGGAGCCAAGCACCGGACGCGATAACGCGCCTCTGCAAAATAGCCTCGAGGGAACTTGTTTTGGTGGAACGTGCTCGTTCAAAAGTTGTTTTAATCGTGCAACAGAAAACTCAGATTGGACAGATAGTCTAGCTAGCTGTCTGGATTTACCCTGCAGAGATCTGAGGAGCAGTTAACCATAGTCCTCATTAATCGACCGGAGTTTAGAAAGCAAACACAAAGAGAGCGGAAGATGAGGGACATCCAGGTTGAAAATGGTGGACATCCGGCGGTTCTCCTGGCACACCGGAGCAATCCCCTAATGAATCATCGTTGATATAGACTATAAACAGTGCAAACAGAAATTCAAATCTTACTCACCACAATGAAACGGCATAATTAAAGTGTAAAACTAGATAATATCCAACATATGTGTCCCTGATAAAGTGACAGTTTATCGCTGTCGCTACAGTTCTCTTTTATTTATTATTATCCTCATTTTGCACTCCTGGTTAGCATTCAAGAAAATGTCCGCTCTACTGTATGTCCGTTGCTTTACCGCCTTGCACTGCAATGTCTTATGTTACACAGAACAACTATGACCTGTTTACCTGCACCGCCCCCTGCTGCATATCTGATGTAATTACATGCCTATCAGATACATTGCCACTACTTCATTACTGCGCCATGTTAAAACCAAAGATGAACAAATAATCGACAATAATGCGCCAGGTTGATTACTAGTTTTGATGGTCGCATATTTGAATATTCTGTGAAAACCCTACTGTACACATGTAGCAAAGGTCTCTGGTCGAACCAGGGACATTGCAGTTCATTCTGAATGCCTTAAACCCCTAGACTACCTGGGCACCCCTAGTGCATGTTTTTAATCCACTTCATTCATGAATAAGATATGGAGGACCCAGGCTAATGAGGGGAGATTTAAACCTTGAAACAAACATAAATTGTAAAGTGTGTTAAATACACCTCCTGCAGAGCTAACATTTCAACATTACACTGATGAAGAGCCCATGGTAGCTTTGAAAATGGATCCTCTAAGCCACACCACTCACAGGGTAATTTATAAGTCTATCGTGTTTACATGATGTCATCAGTATGCGTACCTTTTCTCTCCCTCAGCCGGTGCCAACAGCAACAGGCTACACAAAAGATCCCTCAGGAGAAGAAGTAAAGGGGTCAGCAGCGAACAGGAACAGAGGAAGCTGCTCTGAGCAGGAATGAAAAGGACATACAACAGAGAGCCACAAAGGACCCCCCTCTTGTAAAGAAGCATGGACACCAATGCAAATGCCCGACCAAAAAGATAACTTTCCCTACCATGTGTATACACACACACACACACACACACTAAAGCACATTTAGACAATGATAATGTAATTGACTGATGTTTTGGATCTTTGAGTGTCACCCTGCACCTTCTGAAGGCAGTTTTTTCTATGTATTTGTACTGTCTAATTTATAGCTGTGATCTAGTATTTGAAAGCATTTTTTCAATGCACATGATGACATTTTCTGCAATCAGTTGCCAGCACTGCACACAAAGTAAGGTAGATAAAATGGTCAAATAGTGATATAGAGGCTTAAGAGTGACACACAAAGTCCAAAACAGCCCATTAAAATAAACGTGTTTTCGATTGCAGCTGGATTCTCTGAAGTCAAACACATTGTTACATAGACTATTGCTATATTTTTAGGGTATTTTTCTAGATCTGTGTTTCATAGTAGTTTTTTTCTTCTTTTATTTGGTCTCGAAGGACTACAATTGTGTGCTTCAGACTGGTGAAACAATACTGTTTCTTACATTATAGGCAAAGACTGAATCTCAAACCTTTTTGGTTGTGACCCCTGAAAATACAGCAATGCGTACATGTTACATCTCCTAACCTACAATATAAGAATGGAAAAGTTAGGTTTTGTTTTATTTGAATTATCAGAGGAGGCCTACAAAAATCTAGCCTGGAAATCTAGACCCATATCTGAAAGATTAAGGGTCTGGCATTGAGTAATGAAAATGGCCCAACTCGAGGGGCGGCACTAAGCATGCATTTGAAAATCTCACTGCACACAATTGGATAACACTACGACCAATCACAACTAAGCCCCATAAGCCCCATATGCTTAGCTACCAGCGGAGCTAACTGGTAGATTAAACTGTCGTCATCTGTTTAGCTCGCCTCTGGGCCGCCTATATCAGATACACCGATGTAATTGGTGCAACTCGGCTACAAGGGCATAGTTAATGAGCATCATCACTCAATGCCAGAGTGACTCGCTGAGCAAATTAAAATTGTGCTCTTGCGAGAACTCTGGATTTCCAGGGTAACAAAAATCCAGAATTGCATAAAAACCCCAATCTGAGTAAAAGCAAGGGGTAAAAGACATGCCGATACATTGGTGATACGCCATCTTTCAAGACCGCAACCTCAAGTTTGAGAGCTACTGTGCAAAAACATTGCCACAGTTTCAGATATACTGAAATGATTGTGCTGTTCCAATTGATGATGAATATAGAAATCCAAGTTCAAGACGTGATTAAAGTCACTGCAACAGACCTGGATTGAAATAATCAGCACTCATGCACTTTTGGGAGTCTTCAGTCACTTCTGTGCTAATCATTTGAATCCAGTGCACCTTAAAGACACAAAAAAACAAACGTCATCTGTAGCCGACACATTTCAAGCAACGGAATAACCAGTGAGATTTACAGTATGGCGCTGAATTGGCTGATGGCTTTTCTGCCAGGACCAGGTTGCAAAAGATCCACACCCAGTTTTGCATTTTGCGACTTCTCAAGAGTAATCAATTTCTTCTGTCAGCACTGTCTGATATAAGAATAATGCTTTTATGTGATTCGGTGTTTGCTGAATGAATGAGTTTCTCACTGTAAATATTCTACCATTCTCTGAACAGCAGGATCTGTCAACAACTCACGCAGAGCAGACAATTTAATTGTTTGATTGATTCATAATCAACCTGTTTGTTGATTTGTTAGTTGTATTAGCTGGTAAGTTGCAGTTATGAGCTACTTATCAAGTGGGCATGACTTTTGATAGCCAGCTGAACATAAAGTCTCAGACATCTTCACGAAGGTTTCTGGCTTTGGTAATATGACAGGGTCTTTAAACAGAAATGTACTTCTTAAAACTTGAGGAATTTCACACTTTTAGGGAAAAGAAGCTGTGAAAGCAGTAAAAATGATTATGAAATATGATGAGAAAGAAGATGGAGAAGGTTGAGGTGGAGGTTATAAAATGTTGACCATGGCCTTTTAAAAGGTCAAGATTTGTTTTTCAACTCTGAAAGCAGATATTTGAGTCCGTATCTGACTTCTCACGGAACAACCACACACACACACACACACACACACACACACACACACACACACACACACAGACAATCAAACTGGTACTCTAATGGACACACAATTTAGTAAACACACTACAGAATGTGAAAGTGGATGAGTAGGCGTGACAACGCCACAAAGTGAAACACGTAGCTTGCTCAAAGTTTGTACATTTTGTACAAGTAAATAAATGAATGAAGGTGCTCTGGACACTCCTGGTGTGTGCTGAAATTCTTTTACTATTACATTACAGAGTATGCTAAGATTTCAACTTGAAGCAAACGTTTGAGTGATTATGTGGAGGCCAGTTGAAGAATCAAAATATGTGTAATGTTGCACACATACACGTCTGTTGTGACTTTGTTCAGATCCCGAATCCTGATGTGAACATACAGTATGTTGTACTGTGCTGTACCAAATAAAACTTGGAATCATCTGTCTCTGTGAAATGATTGTGAAAAACTAATGTCACTTTTTTTACCCAGGAGTCATTCACATTTCATATTAAGGAACTGTACTATCTAAACTATAAATCACACACAGATATTCTGGAAACATCCTCATCATCCCCTGAGCTGTTAAATTTGAGGTTTAACTCTCCAAGCCAGAGGAACAAACCTGGCATTTAGTTTGTTTTTACCTTCCTGTGGAACGCAACCGTGAAAAAAACACACAGTAAATAGCTCCTTCATCGGCCTCTACAGCTACTACCTTCATCACTACAGTCACTGCAAACAGATCTGCTCTGTGAGTGAAGCCTTGTATGTATATAAGTACACGTGTGGTTGCATTTATGTGGTGTGCCTGCGCAATCACACTAATCTGATGGCATGAAATCCCTGTGTGTGTGTGTGTGTGTGTGTGTGTGTGTGTGTGTGTGTGTGTGTGTGTGTGTGTGTGTCCGTGTGTGTCCACTCATGTCTGGCCAGCAGGTGTAAATAGGACGTGTTTATAAAAACCTGCTGGCCATATAATCAGTGGGGCTTCTGTTCACACCCGGATGTAGGAGGGCGTAGCAATGTGTTCGACCCCACTCGTCTAAAAGTGCATCGCGCACCCAGACAGAGCTACGCTGTTTACATACAGTGGCTGTTTTGTATGGGTCAGTTACCCATCTCACCTTTCTACCCTGGCATTCCTGTTTGAACTGTAAGTAAAACTGTATCGCACCTCGAGAGCAACACCAGCCAGCGGGGGTTTATGAAAATCACTGAAAACATCAGTGTTTCACAGGTACACATCCAGCAGTTAAAGGGCATACAAAAATTCTTCTGAACATGTCATTCATTTAGGAACGATTAATCAAATTTTAGCCATGACTGTTAGAACATCTGTTGGTCATTCTGTCAGACAAACATTTATTTCCATAAAGAAATATCTCAAAATTTGGTACAGACACTTATGGATCAATCCTAATTACTTTGTTGTTATACTGACTTTTCACGTAGGTCAACATTTCCTCTTTCCAACACTTCAGTTCTGGTTGTAGACCTCTAAATCACTACAGACATCTCCGATTAGTACATCAAAACAAATGTCTATTCAGTCAGACCATCAGGGTACTTTAATTCATGACAGGGTGCCTCAAAATCTATGCCATGTTTATTTATTATTAAATGGTTAATGCTAACACCTAACATATATGCTAATATCCTCATGTTAGCGTGTCAACATGTAAAATATTATGTTAAATGTTAGCATTTTACCATGCTAACTATGTGCTGACATGCATGCTAATGTTAGCATACTGTACAGCTCAAAGTACAGCTGTTTAGAGTGATGAAACTTGAGCTAAGATTAACCTAAAATGTCTTAAAATGGCCCACTGTTTCAAGTTATGCTCTGGTGCCACTCAGGCCAAACTCTGAACTTTGAAACTAATGTTTCTGCTGTGTTGTAGGCTAGCAGCCTCACTTGAGTACTAGCATGGCTATGGAGTTTTAATCTTTAATATTTAGACTTGAAATAAGTGTTGCATATATTTAGTTAAAAGACTAAAAGGTTTGACTCACCTAAAGCTGCAGGACTAGACACTGTTTCTCCCATGTAAAGCACTGGCTGGTAGAGACAGTGGTTACTTCTCTGTCTAGTAGGCCAGATTTGGGAAGCCCTGCTCACTTTCCAAATTTTTACACGGTCCAAAAGAACAAAATGTGCCCTTGCTGGAACATCTGCACATGGTACAGCGTAACATCTTCACCTGCTATAAGGTTGTCTCCAGGTGTGTCGCACAAGGGGGTAAGCCTCTCCCCGGCACGCGTAGCTCCTATGGCGCCATTTTGATGCTACCAAGCCATCACCTACCATTAGCATTCCATTGACTGCCATTCATTTTGGCGCCACTTTTACAGCGAATAACTTTACATCTGAAGCGTTTAAAGACTCAATTTGTCCATTGTTTATTTCTAAAGCAACACAACAATGTATAAAAGGCTCCATTACCTTGTATCTCACATTATGGCTCCGTAGCAGACGTTTTTGTAAAAATAGGCTAACGATTGTGTCATAACCACGCAACTTACTGTCGCATAGTAGAGAATCTCGCAGGCAGTTTCGACTTACATTCACTGTTTAAGTTTAATTACTAATGTTAACTAGCATTTTAGTTAGCAATAATTAGCCTGTGCCTATGTTATCTCCTTACATATACCTACGCTCTCCGTCTCTGCAAGATTGGAAATTATTGAGATTTCTCTTGGCACAGCTACCAGAAGACTTACAATTTTCAAACAGCTTGCTAACGTCACATCTACGTCTTCGAGCTCAGTTGGAGGCTGCGCAGTAACGCTCAGCCATCACCGGAAAAGTGCTTCTAATATCCTTCACTGGTCTTCGTCCAGAGCAACGGGATCTGTTGGTCCAGTTTATATACTGTCTATGGTGTCGCATCAGTGGCTAATAATGAGTCCTGTGTGACATCAGTGCTGACCCTCCAATCTCTTCCTACACGTGACCTAATCTACCAAATTTAGTTGACATTCTCACCCTCAGATTACACGTTTGTGCTTGAGTACATACAGGATTTACAACAACTTTAAAGTTTAAATGATAGTTTGCCTAAATCAAATTCTAATTTCTTCTAACAAATGTACTTCATATAAAAAAACATCTCAAAAGTGGTGTTTTTATTACTTTGTAGAAAATAGTACAAATGCGTTAGACATATATAATGAAAAACAAAAGATACATGTATGTAACGAAACACTGTTTCTTCTTCCACAACGGATGTAAACAAGATAGTTTAAATATTACAACAATACAGATACTCACTCATAACTCTCCATCATAGAGCACTACTCTTAATCACCCAGAAAAATGAAAAAGAGATGCATTATACTTAATAAAATGAGATACACAGACATTTCAGGAGACAAACAAATACTCCAGTATATTCCACAGTGTTAGAAAGACAGAAAGAGTAACCTTCAGTTAGTAAGTGTACAATCGTGGACCAACTGGAAAGATCTGACAGGAAAATAATGAGAAACACTCTCCACTCCCTCAACCATCAAGGTGCCCTTTAGCAAGGCACTTAACCCAGAAGTGTGTGGTTGTAGTATGAAGCTCCCAATATTGAATGTTTAAATGTTCTGGAGAGCACTGCAGAAAACAGACAATGTAAATGTGTTGAATAAATACAGGGTAGATGAAGGATTGAGGTACGGGGGGAGCAGTGATTTAATTTGCGTATGAAGATCGCAGCCCTTTGCTGTGTGTTATCCCCCCTTTCCGGTCATTCTTAAGCTATCAAAAAGGCAATAAGAAACTGTGGCAAAGAATTTGGAGCAACATTAGCTTGATTTGATTTGAGAGGGAAAACTTGCAGCAAAATTACTTACTGAATCTACAAACAAACTATGGGAAGGTGTTTTCTTTTTCAGTCGTTGTGGTTTCCAGGTTCCATAATCTTGTAGCAAGCCTTCCCAGAAGAGCTGAGGCTGTTACAGCAGCAAAATAATGCCCATAGTTTTAGAAAGAGATGTGAGTGTAATGGTCGTGTCCACATACTTCTGGCCATATAATGTAGACATTTTGTACAAGTGGCATTGCATGATGGATGCACATAGTTCAACAGTTGTTGACTGGTAGTTGAGTTCAATACTGATCAGTTACAGTCTTATGGAGGTGGAATGCAATTAAACCAGATGGCCTCAAAATAGCACAGAAATGAACAAACTGGCTAACTACTCACTTGCTTCCAGGCTACAGCCAACGCTAACCTCTCAAGCAGAGCTTTGAGCCAGTGCGTTAGAATGGTTTGTTTGTCTCTTGTGTCGTGGAGAAAGAATCTACCGATAACAGTAGACGCCAAATTTCAGGTACAGAGGGGGGAACCCAAAACTACGCACCCCTGGTTCTGGTGGGCCGCAGTTAGCCCGGGCCTTTGTTATAGGATAACGGACACTCCCATCAGCCAACCATCCGGCGTCACAGCGGTCCAATCCCATCAGCCTCCAGGCGGCGTACATCTGGCCCACTTTGGCAATTTGAGATCCATCACTGACACAAGTCTGGACCGCTTCTGTAAAGTTGAGCTTGGCCTGGTCGTTTAAGAAGTACACAGTCCCTAACGCAGAAGAGAATCATAAGTGAAAAGATTGTCATATAGTGATGTAATTAGGTTTAAAACGTGCACAAACACTCATACTGACCCTTGACCGAGGCGGAGAAGCAGAAAGCATCATAGCGGTAGAGAAGGCGATGCCGTTGTCCGTAGCTGCGCAGACCAGGAGCTATATCCACGCCCCCGCAGCCATCACGTGGGACTGTGATTGGATACTGCACTGTGCCATCAGCCAACCAGCCAGCGTTACACCAGTCTAGCCCCTCCTCCCACGCTGTGAAGAGCTGCTCAAATGTAGCCAGAGTAGCCTCCTGATCCTGGCACACTTGTTGGGCCCCAAAGAAGTTAAAATGGTAGCGTCCTTTCTGAGAGAAGTAGGGGAACACCACGCCTATATCGGGAGGAGAAGTGTATTATGACAGTTTGTTCTTGTATCTTGTATCTTTTTATGGTCATATTACCATATATATATATAGGCAGGTGACCTGGTGGTTAGAGAGACTGCCCTATTACCAAAGGGGCTCATCCAAGCTGAGATGCATTGGACATTGTGTCTTGCATCTGAAGGCATCTATAATATACAGAATAAAGCAGAACTGAAATGTTTAGGGCTTTAAGGCTACATTGTTACCCGTATAGGGGTCCTGTGCCAAAATTGACATGGTGCATATTACTAAGTAAATAAGTGTTTAACCAAATTACAACAAACAAGTGGTCAATAGGGGCCCACCATGGATATATCATAAAAAATGGAAGGCTGGACTCGAAGATGGCGCCCATTCACCTGAATGAAAATTGCTCTCCCAGCGCATAAGCCTAAAAGGTATAAATGCTTTCTGGTTTGCTTTCAGCCTACTGCACATGAGCATTAGTGTTTCCCATATAAAAATAGCTTTTCTGTTTTACAAACATAAATCCTTCAAGGTTTAAAAACTGTCACCAGTTTTACAGACGTCTCTTAAAATGGCGGTTTATGTTAAAAATGCTTTTCGGGCCATAAGGGATGATTTAGCTGCAGTAATGCAAATGGCCACTGTGATAAATTAGCGCTGTATCAGGGTTTTTTATTTTTATCCATTGGGCTCACAGATTAGTTTTACTGCTGGGCCTCCTAGTGGATTAATCCAGCATTGTGTCTGTGTGTATCTACTTCAAGTGCTTACACTCCAGGTGGAAACTGTTTCATCAGGTCCCATCTTGAATGAGCCAATCCCTGCCACACTGTACTTGAAAGTAGAACATCGCATTAGGCTACCATCACCAGCTTTTCAGTTGACATCTCTCTATCATCTTCAAAGACTCACTTCACATAACATTTCACCCTAATCAATACACTTAAGCCTTGACGCACCACGCACGCACGCACCCATCCACCCACACACACACACACACACACACACACGCACACGCACACACACTCTCTCCTCACCCCGCAGCTCCAGCTCCACCGTCACACTCTCGTCCTCCAGGCCATCAATCACCTCACATCGGTATCTGCCGGTGTCGTTGAGTTGCAGCTCATTGATCACTAGGGACATATCCCCTGGTGCCGAGCGTCGCAAGCGCACGCGGCCCCTGAAGCTGCCGTAGCTGCGGTGACGGTTGCCCATGGCGACCATAACCTCAGTTTCCCTGGCGAAGGCTTCTGGGGAAGCAGGTGCATGGACAGTGTTGGCAGGCAACCAGGACCATTTGACCCGGGTCCTGCGTGGTGCGGACAGTTCAGGCTCGTAGTGGTAGTGACAGGGGAGGGTGACGGTGCTCCCCCTGGTGGCCGACACTGAAAGCTGCGGGGAATCCACGTGGAGGCGAACCCCGTTAAAATAGACTAAAAAAAGACACAAACACCAGAAATACAACATGTGTTAAACAGTCGAATCCTAACTTTGTTTTCTATATTTGGTATTGATGATGATGATGATGATGATGATGATGATGATGATGATGATCTAAAGCTAAAGCACTCTGGTCTGTGTAGAAAAGCTGTACTGAGCTGGTCAGGTAACTATATGGGGTAGGCTATAATTGCATTGGATGTGATTGGTGTATTGGGTT
The DNA here is from genome assembly GCF_008315115.2 of Sander lucioperca. NCBI lineage: Eukaryota > Metazoa > Chordata > Actinopteri > Perciformes > Percidae > Sander > Sander lucioperca. Next base: position 18,695,268 of record NC_050179.1, read on the forward strand.
AATCCATGCATTTTATTTTATGGATTAACCCATCCCGCAATTAACATTTTTAACAGCAGACATTTTGAATTGTAACAGCAGGGAAAGCATAGCTGCAACTAATAACATTAATGATGGCTCCATAGGTCCTAGTAAACCGTGCGTGTGAGCCAGGATACAGTGCCCTAAAATACACGTTTTTCATGTTTTTCAAGTACATGTTTTTCGGTCAAATGGCCTTTTGAATGGGAGTGTTAGGGGCACTTTTATGCTAGCCTTAAAATAGCTATTTTTAAAACACTAAGAAGGCTTGACACAACATGAGCCTTTGCTCGAAGTATCACAACGGGCTCTACACATGAACAAAAGCATTGACAACATTGTTTGTGTACACAGAGTTTACTAAAAAGAAAGGTTTTGAGCAACTCACGTTAGCAGTGTTGTTCTTCCGGTCGCCATCTATCGAGCCAGTCAAAAATAGTCGAGGGAGGAGAGTAAAGATGGAAAGCTCCAAAAGCTTAGTTCCATATAAATGCACGGATAATTCGTTGTTTTGTTGTTAGTGAAACACAATATTGACCTTGTAGTTGAAAAAGGAGCCTCATATAAGAATGACATTTCCTCCTATGGAGTCCGTTCATTCGCATTTGGAGATTGCCTATTTTTGACTGGGAAAATGGCGGATAGCGTAAACAACAACTGCTAACGTGAGTTGCTCAAAACCTTTCTTTTTAGTAAACTCTGTGTACACAAACAATGTTCTCAATGCTTTTGTTAAGGTGTAGAGCCCCTGGTGATACTTCAAGCAAAGTTTCATGTTGTGTCGAGCCTTCTTAGCGTTTTAAAAATAGCTATTTTGAGGCTAGCATAAAAGTGCCCCTAGCACTCCCATTGAAAAGGCCATTTGACGGAAAAACGAAAATACGGTAATTCTTAAAAGTGGCGATTCCGTCCTAAATATGCTTTTAAACGAAAGTTTGACTCGGGTACATTCACAAAAAGACACTAGGTTGCATTTTGGCGAGAGTTACACTTTAATATAGGCTATGCTTATATATGCTGACGTTTGTGTGCATTAACACACCTCACAGTGGACATTTTAATCTGTCAACCTCAGCTGTAACTAATAACATTAATACCGTCTTACTAGCCAACCTAAATAAAATGGAGTCATCGTAAATGTAATTATTTACACTTCTACTTTTCCTGAAACTACACTGAGAAAGATCTATTCAGTCATGTACTACTCACAGTGTGTACGTCCCTGCAAGACCAACTCTGCCTTTTTCCAAACTATTTACATCAGTGAACCTGTAATTGTACAGATTAAGTGCAAAGTGGTTTTAAGTGCAAATGTGTGAGGAAAATATAGGAACTAAGCAGTGGACCAAGGGAACAATTGATAAAAAAACACCTAATGCTACAGAATCTGTTTGGAGAAACTGATATTTTAAGTTGAGGGCAACATTAACATGGCTATGTTCACATCATTTAAGTTAAGGTAAGTACAAGTACTCTTCAATACACTTTACACACTCACAGAGGTCTACTGCAACACAAACCACATCAATCACTAGCAGAGTTTGTTTTTACAACCCGGTAGACTGTCCGGGCTCCATTAAATATACAGTTGTCTTCTCCCGACACATCCAGATGTTGTGATGTACACAAATGAAGCATGTAATGGATCTGTGTCTCACACACAGAGGTGGAACAAGTATTCAGATCTTTTACTTCAGTAAAAATAGTAATACTATATTGATGTAAAAAATACTCTGTTACATGTAAAAGTAAAACTACACAAGTATTAGCATCAAAATGTACTACAAAAGTAAAAGTATGCAGAATGGCCAATTTCAGATTAATATATATTATATCACTGGATTATAATTAGCAATGCATTCATTTGGCAATTAATGTTGCAGCTGGTAAAGGTGAAGTTAATTTCAACTAGCCTATTTTATATACAGTACTGGTTGGTTCACATCGAGGACCCGTAAACTGACACAAATTAGACCCATTTTATAAGATTTTGTCCCAGGGCCCCCCGTCTGATAAGATTTTTGCTTTTAGATGTTTATTACAGAAAGTGTATGAAACCGATGACCAAAATAGTCGTACATTCTGTCATTGTGTTACTTATGGATGGAATAATAGGGAACTAAATTATTCCCCTTTTTGCTGGGGACCCCCTGGAATCCCCTCAAGGAACCCTAGGGGTCCTAGGACCCCACTTTGTGAACCACTGGTTTAACAGCCTATTACATGTTAATAATCTGAATCTGCAAAGTAACTTAAGCTATCAAATACATTTAGTGGAGTTAAAAGTATAATATTCCCTCTGAAATGTAGTGGAGTATAAAGTATAAAGTAGCAGAAAATGGAAATAGCCAACCTAAATAAAGTAGGCCTACAAGCTATCTCAAAATTGAGTAAATGTACTTAGTTACATTCCACCACTGCCCACACATGCAGCAAAGCAAACCCAAACAAACTTAAAAGGCATCCAGACGCACAGACAAACAGGGGACCTACTCTCTCCGTTTCCGTTGCCGTTGATGTCGTGGTAGTGAAAGCCATTGTTGTACCCGGGATTCCAGCCCTGGCCGCCGGGCAGGAGTAGGTACAAGCAGGCGGCCAGTAGGGGGCGCAGTAGACTGAGCATGATGCTGTCCTCTGCTAAATCAAGGAGCAGAAGAAATACTGAGCTCTTTATTATCTGTGTAGCTGTGATATATATAGGCCACCGGGGTGAGGACGTTGCAAAATCACACACTGGTGATTGTTTGGATAAAAACATCTGAATTGAAGCTCAAAGTTGTTTGTCACACCGATTACGTATACTGTAAATTAGTCTCAAAATAACTGCAATAACTTTAGTTTGGCTCAAGGGAGACAACACGAAGTGATAATCCAATTTCACAATTAAAAAAGTTCCCTGTAGGCTATCCTGTTTTATCCTCGAAAAAATGTGAGGAAACTTTATTTTTAAGCATGTGTTGTTTTTTGTTGTGTTTAGTGTGATTGTGGTTGTTGTTCTACACATTCCTTCATGTTAAATACAAATGATCTTTTCACAGCCAACATCTATAAAATAAATAAATAAAAACTTGCAAAGCAATGTGATGACTAATGATAGCCTACATTACAGGATAGGTTACAGTGGATCGATCCTATGTCTTGTAGAAACTTTTCAGTCATTGACAAACGTCGAAAATGTACGTCTAATATCTTCAAATTCTTTTCTTCACAGTTTCCTCTCCCCTTAGACGTGTAGCCACATCCCCTAAACGTTTCAATAAATTATAACATAGGCCTACTAATTAACGTTTTATATATTTTAATTTTAATGTATTGTTACCGCGGCTTATGAAGTAGGCTAGCCTATATGAGTCGTATTCAAGTAGGGTAACCATAACATCGTTTTAAAATTCAACCTCACAGCCAGCTTCACAAAACAGACAATAAGAAAATAAGCGAACTACCTCCGGCTTAAATCTTCCTTATATGGAAAATAAAAGTTGTAAAAGTCACTCACAGATAAGCAGTTGTCCGACCAGTGTGTCTTCAGCTCATCTCCTCCTCATCCTCTGCTGCCTCTCTGCTCACCGGACCCGGACACTTCAGAGGAGCGCGCGCGTGACGTCACGGGACGAGGCATCCCCTTTGAAGTAAACAGTGACCTCATCATACACGAGCCCATACAGCAGATTGGCAACTATTCTGATCGTTTAAGTCATTTTTCATGCGTAAATGCAAAATAGATTTGATGATTTTTAGCTTCAAAAATAGGATGATTATTGTAATTAGTTTGTATTTATTTGAGTAGTTTTGAGGTTTGGACTCTTTGGACTCTGAGGTTGGACAAAACAAACATTGTGAAGGTGTCACTTTGCGCTCTACGTAACTGGCGGCATTCACTATTTTCAGAATTTTTACAAACCAAACAATCAATTGAATAATGGAGAAAATATTGAGACAGATTAATCTATAATAAAATACAAACTGCAACTCAAATAATCTAATGATGTGATATATAATAGAATAACGGTCACAGGGGACATTTGTCTGCATTGAGTACTTTTAATACTTTACTTAGGCTACTTATTTTTAATAATTGTGTTAGGATAACAGTCTAAAACTAACTAACTGAAACAAATACCTGTACAGATACTAATACCACATCACCACATCTTGCACACAGATGCAACCTGAATTCTATCAGCATCATTGTTCAAAATTAATGAGGGTCAGGTCAAACCAGTTGACCCCTTTCTTGATCTCATCTCATCCCATTAAAAATGTAGGCAAACCCCAATGATGTTCTCTGTCTCAACCTTTTTTTTTTCATTTTGGGTGTGCAATGACAAGACAAAAACAGCTACATGTCCTTCATCCAAAGTGCAAATATAAAGCTTAAACATGCTGTAGCTTCATGTAAGCAAACAATAATATCCTGGCAATTTTACAAGGTTTAAGGCCATTTAACAGCAAAGGAAAATCCTAACAAACAGTTAACAATGGAACAATGCAGGTGTTAGGTGTGCCTTTGTGAATGACCCGACTCTAACCATGGAGTTTTAAAATATAAATGAGGGATATCAAGTGTTTTTCCACCTGTATTTGTCATTGTAAGCACTGGATTGAAACTAACTCTAAATCCTTAAAATGTTAAATGTTGTGCGTGTGAAATATTGCACATTTTTTAATTACAATAAATAACTGAGATTTATGGCAGGTTATGTGAAAAACAATGTCAAGTGTTAAGTGTAAAAGTTAATCTTTTTAAACAGCAAATATTGTCAAAGGCTGCCAACATCTGTATTGTTGCGGCTGACAGAGCATATTCCATGCCCCCTGTTTTGACATGGCCTCAAGTAACACAGCAAATATTGCCACATGGACTCGTATTTCAGTCATTAGTTGAAATAATAGCAGCCGTGGTGGAAAACAATTCCTGTTCTCCTCTGGGGCTGGAGAGAATGTGCTGCTGCTATATCTGAGTGAAGGCTGGTTATCACGGTGCAGATGGAAGCTGCCCTCCTGACACGAGCACATAGTGAATCCTGAAACTGTAGATATTATTATCTGGCATCCCCCGGAAGAGCCACACACTCAGAGTCCCACAAACTAAAAGTCTTAAGCCTCGATGAGTCCTGCACGCAATGCTTTCCTCTGTGGTCAGCCCTCTGCAGCCACTGATGTTTTTCTTCATGACTTGACTGACACCCAGCCGACATAACAAAAACCCAAGACCGCCACTATTTGAGCAGGGTGGGGGGAGACAACCACAATGTTGAGGGTTTAATTTTTAATCACTGCTGTGGTCACTAATCAAGGATACCATTTGTTTATTTACCACATTCAAACATTAAGCACGGAACATAAAGTTGCATTACACCAAATACTAATTCCAGTGTAACAATACAGCCACGCTAGCAGCTCTGTCAAGCTGTACGGCACAGCGGTGCATTGAACTAAATGCTAACAATAGCACAATGGTGAAAAAAGAAGTTTTCATATCTCTTACTTAAAGGTCCCATGGCATGAAAATTTCACTTTATGAGGTTTTTAACATTAATATGAGTTCCCCCAGCCTGCCTATGGTCCCCCAGTGGATAGAAATGGCGATAGATGTAAACCGAGCCCTGGGTATCCTGCTCTGCCTTTGAGAAAATGAAAGATCAGATGGGCCGATCTGGAATCTTCTCCTTATGATGTCATAAGGGGCAAGGTTACCTCCCCTTTCTCTGCTTTGCCCACCCAGAGAATTTGGCCCGCCCATGAGAGAGAGACATCATGGCTTTCAAGGCCACACCCCCACCCTCCACCTTGTCCCCCCCCCCCCCCCTCTCCTCCTCAATAGTATTTAAAGCTACAGACACAGAAATGGCACATCCTAAGGAAAGCTCATTGTGGCACTGGCTCTAGTGGCTGTAATTCTGCACCAAGGCTGAATTTCGGGAAAGAGACTTCAGATACAGTATTAGGGGACCACTAAGGTCTATATAAAAGAGACTTCAGATACAGTATTAGGGACCACTAAGGTCTATATAAAAGAGACTTCAGATACAGTATTAGGGGACCACTAAGGTCTATATAAAAGAGACTTCAGATACAGTATTAGGGGACCACTAAGGTCTATATAAAAGAGACTTCAGATACAGTATTAGGGGACCACTAAGGTCTATATAAAAGCATCCAAAGAGCACCATGTCATGGGACCTTTTAAAGATGCAGTAGGTAAGACTTATAAAACTAACTTTCTGTTAGTTGAAAGTACTTGTACTTTTCCTAGAATATGGCAGTACTTAAGCAGAAGTGCTCAAGTAAATGCACTTAGTTACTTTCCACCTCTGCAAAAGCATTGTAACATGGTCACATTAACAATGCTAACATGCTGATGTTTAGCATGTTCACAGTGTTCACTACATTAGTTTAACATGTTTAATGTTGTCTTAAAAGACAATTGAACTTTAGTTTGAGTTTATGTGGTCTTGCAAACAGTTTAGCTACATTCATTTAATGTTACAGTCATGGCTTAAAAACAATAGTCATTTAAAAGCCCAGAATCCCAGATCCGGATCGCCACCAACCACTTCATCAGTTGTGGTTTGCCCTAAACTGAACTCCACATGCCAGGATTCATCTTGTTGTGCTCGTCTGCCTCCAAACTCCATTCTTACCTTCTTTTCTTAACATCAACAAACCAACATCTACCATCTGTCTGAAACTCCTCCTAATACTACAAACGGCAATTTTATTGTGTTCTTCCCCACAAATTTACACAGTGCGGAAATTCAGATGATGATGTGATGATTCGTGTCACTTTCACATTATAGGACATAGTCATGAAAACATTATTTTCACATTTGTCACAAAAAGAGGTTAAATTAGCTCATTTAAAACATCTCTGGTTAGGGTTTGGGTAAAGGTTTTGAATATTTGCATCTTCACTCATCATCATTGACGCAGAATACCCTGAAATACAGCTTTGTTTCAGTGAATCGCTCACGCTCAATCCTTCTCTCTCCACTTCCCTGCATTCTGTCTTCATTACCATCTGAAATATGTGCTTTGAAAGAAAATATCCATGACGGCTTCAAAAAAAGGGCTTGCTTCCTTGCCTGGGATTTCCTTTTTAGCCACAATGCTATCCGGTCCACCACTTTGGTCCAGACTGAAATATTTCAACAACTATGGATTGTCGAGAAATGTTATTTAAAGTTTTTAAAGTAATTTATGGTTCCAAGAAGATGAAGATGAACTTTGATGATGATACTGACTTTGATAATCCCCTAATTTTTCCTTGAGCGCATGAAGTTGACATTTGTTGTTTTGGATAAAATGTCTCCACAATTATTGAATTGATTGCCGCGGAATTTGGTAGAGCAATTCATTGTCCCCTTAGGATGAATTGTAATACATTTGTTGTTCGCATTACTTTTCATCATCAGGTCAAAGTTGAATTTATTCAGTGAAATATCTCAACATCCACTAAATGCACTGGCATAAAACTGCACACATGCATGGTTCCCAGAGGATGAATCTTGCTGACTTTGGTGATGCCCTGACCTTTCATCCAGCGCCACCATGAGAGTAACATATTTGTTTTTTAGTGAAATGACTCAACAACTATTGAAGGGATTGCCATTTTGGTAGGGGAAATTATTTCCCCCTTGGGATCAGTTGTAATAACTTTGGTGATCCACTAACTTTTCATCTAGCGCCACCATCAGGTCAAAATTGAAATCTTTCCAATATTTAGATTTACAGTATAACTAATTACCAGCAATACTAATGACATACCACTTAGCCTCAGCTGCACTTTGTGATTAGCTCTAGTTAGCTTGCTAAGCTAAGGTGGGGAACATGGAAAACATTATACCTGCTGAACATCAACATGTAAGCACAGATTACCTGTGTAACCTGGTTTCTGACCTTCATGCAAACACACTTAGAGCTCTATTTAAAGTTACATTCAAGGTTTTAAGAATAATATCTTAAAGTGACTGTTTCATTTCATTAAAAACTGTTTACAGGGTGCCAGGATAGCTCACCTGGTAGAGCACGTGCCACATGTATAGAGGCTTAATCCTTGCAATGGTTGCTTGTTCAATTCCAACCTGTGACCCTTTGCTGCATGTCATTCCCCCTCTCTTTTCCCTTTCAAGTCTAATGAGCTGTCCTGTCAAACAAAGGCCTAAAAATGGCCAAAAAGTAATCTTAACCCTTGTGTTGTCCTCCGACAACACAAGGGTTATGTACTTCCGTTTACTTTGTTGAGAATTGCTCTCTAAACCCCGTCTCTTGTAAAGTAAGTAAGTAAAGTTTATTTCTAGAGCACATTTAAACACAGTTTAAGCTGACCAAAATGCTGTACAAAAAAACACTAAGGTGCTGTATTAACCCTTGTGTTGTCCTCCGGGTGTTAAAAAAACCATGCAGATGACAAGCAAATAAATCTTGATTTATGGATTTCAGTGATGTAGGAAAATTGCTTTATTCCCTAATAAAATTAAACGTAAAATTTTAAGAGGCAGGAAGATAAGCATCAACAGCACCTAAAACCCTGAAATCTGTCTGTTAATGGCTGCAGCCCCCCGCTCCCCCTGCCAGTGTGACAGCCGTTTCCCCCTCCCTGTGTGTCTCCAAGCCATTATCTCCCAGTGTGTTTGAAAAGACCAGACCGGTGCTCTTCCCAAAGCCCCAGATGAAAGGTTTCGGCCTGGGGCCCTAAATACCAGCAACCCCTCTGAACTGCTGGGTGACTGTGGTGTTCGAAGGGGTGTAATTTCTGCAAAGCTGCAACATTCAGGTCCAGAGAGGCCAGCGGAGCTTGGACCTGGAGCCCAGAGAGACCACATGAAAGAGGAAGAGATGACTGTGTGTTTATGTTTGTGTTGTTTGACTGAACAGCCAAGCAGGTGATCGTGTCGGTTTGTGAAGTCACACGCTGTCATTAGCAGAGACTCCTCATAGAAAGGTTACTCACAAAAGGGGTGGGTGGGTGGGGGTGTGTGTGTGTGTGTGTGTGTGTGTGTGTATGTATGTATGTATGTATGTATGTGTGTGTGTGTGTGTGTGTGTGTGTGTGTGTGTGTGTGTGTATGTGTGTGTGTGTATGTGTGTGGTTTTAGTGTGACTGAAATGCGTGTGTAGGATTAGAGAGGAGGGCCTCAATAAAAGACCAACATGAGAGTGAACTGCAGGGCTCAGTGTGACAGTTTCCAGCTTGATTAAAAGATGGAGGGCAGAATGAGCTGCAATAACAAATAAACACTACAATTCCTCATCTTTTTGTGACTCACTGGTGTAGGTTTAGCACCAACTAAAAATACAAAATGCCAAATAAGGGGTGTAGTTATGATAAAAGCCGCTCATCACCTGTCAAATCAACAGTTTCCAACATTTATTTGAACAGAAATAACATAGGATTTTCCCTCTTAGATGACTTCCCTTGGGATGGTGTCTGTGTTGGTACATACCTGATCTAAAATAGCAGTTGTTTTCCAGGAGTGGATCCATCCAGTTTGAACCCGCTGCAGTGCCTCCAGTTTCCTGCCTCCTTTGGCCCGATGCTTCGGCCCGTCCCTGGCCAGCTGTCATACCAGGAAACCAAAACAGAGCTGATGGAGGTGCAGTCAGTTGGATTAAATTCATCATATTTTTTCAAGACAACTCTGGGAGACATTGTGTAATTCACATAGACTAGTATATTAATATTAGTCAGTATTTACTTCACTATTTAATGTCCCTGGTAATGGCTTCGTTTGGATAACACTTTGCTGAATGCTATCGAGACAATTAGTACATTATGGGCATTTTCACATTTTTCATAAGTAGGTATCATTTCACTTTCCTTACAGATTTAAACATTGTAGTTTTTAAGCCCCCTGATACTGGAACACAATTTGTTTTTTAAATTGCATTTTGAAATGCATCAATTTCTTATCAGGTGTAGTAAATAAAACACTTTATCTCAACATGCTATACATATATAATTTCAGGACAAAACAAAGTTGTTTGCTCAATATTTCAAATAATAGCTGGTTAAATTTCCCACAACCTTTATGTTTTTGTCAGCAAAAAAGTAAACTTAGTGACTGAGCTGTAATACAAAAGACAACTGAACTGACAACTGAGGAAGCAACTGTGAGTGCTCACACAACAACTGAGTGTTTTTCTACAAAGTACTCCCTAATTATAACAAAATGTGGCTACATACAGGACACATCCAGAAATTATAAAAAAAACAAAAAAAAAAACAATAATGGCTAAGTACGATAAGAGCAGTTAAAGAAACTAAAAAATCATCCCTCTGAATACTGGACACTAAGAATCTCCCTCCTAAAGCTATGCAGAGAAAAGGACAACCGAGGGAAGACAAGATGGAACATTTGGCATTTTATTAAATAACAAAGGGGACACAGAGGAGAAAACTGTCATTAGGTCCTCAACACTTTAAATGCCAGCAACTCCATCATGAGGGGAAAACAGCTGGTGTGTTGAGGAGTGCTGGTGGTAACTAGATGAGATCATTATATAAGACAACTGTTGTCTTGCATGATAATTAGCTGCCATTTACTAATTGAGCACGAAAAGTGACGTAATCTGGTGTACAACAGCCTTTTTCCTCCAATACTACCGTTTGCTGTGCTGGAACACTGCACCTCAATCATTTAGCCTTCACAGTGTCAACGTATTTTCTTGAGTTTTAAACCCCTAGAGAGGGATTTCACCACTTTAGTGTGACCTTCACAGACTGTAATGAGGCTAAGCGGGACGTGCCCTCCTCGGGTGAAGACACCTTTGGAAGATTGTATAGTGGTATAAAGAGAGATTAGGCCCCTGGGGTGTTTAAATGCTAAACAGGCAGTCTTTTGATCTGCCACCTTTTTAAATGGAAAACAGCTCCAATTAATTCAGCAATATGAATATTTAATACAACCTAAATCTTCCATCCAGTGATATACATAGAAGTACAGACTATTGCTATTGAAGCCATTTAGAGTCGATTAAAAATGTCTGTTTTAAATTTTTTATTTATTCTTCATTTTAAGATACAAATACCAAACATAAAGGAATCCTCTTAGAAACACAATACTGAAATTATTCTTTTTTTTTTTTTTTTTTTTTTTAAATCCCGTCAAACTTCTATGAGGTCAACAGTCAGTATAGCAAGAAATTAACTCATATAATACCATAAAACACATCAATTTTTTAAATTTTTTTTTATCAATCATAGAAAACCCGAACAGTGGAGACACAATATATATACAATACTTTGAATGTTGATAACCACTGAGAAAATATATGAAGCTAAGTCACCAATAAATTCAAAATCAGTTCAACTTAAGTAACACTAGTCAACAAAATGCATGCAGACAATGATAACAAGGGTGACTGCTTATGGAATCATCTGCAACAATAATAAATATTGTATAGTGTTTGACACCAACCTCTCAGTGACACCGCTATCCCCTTATGCATTTTTTTTTTAAAGATCTTGAATTAATATTCATTGTTATCAAAACTAACACAGTATAATATTGCACAAGCCCATTATTCATAACTCATGGGGTGGAAAGGTTTAGACTACTGTGACGGAGGCGGCAGAAGCAGATGATATGGCGGGTCGTGTCACATGTCCAGTGGAACCGTAAAAATCAGTTTTAATTTGGTTTCTCTATTACAGTCTTATCAGTGGGGCCTCAGCTTTCAACTGGAGGCATAATGTTGGACTCTGAATATATGGGCTGCAGCAGACATTAACATCCACTAATACGGACAGATCTCAGTACAAAAAATATTGTATATAGGCATGTCACATAACACTAAACAACCAAAGCAAGGGATTCCCCCAGACTTTCAAAGCTCAGTTTAATCTGACAAAGAAACTGAACTGTGAGTATATTTTCTTTTATTTTGCTTATACTTTCACATGTAATGTTTACTGCTCTTAAACACTTCAATTATACTGTTTGAAATAATACTAAAATTGTAAATGTCAAAACACAAACATCAAAGTGTCATAAAAGAGGTGAAACTGTGAAGCACAGCAGTATGTGTGTGTGTGTGTGTGTGTGTGTGTGTGTGTGTGTGTGTGTGTGTGTGTGTGTGTGTGTGTGTATTAATGAGAAATGTTTCAGTAGCATTGACTGTACATTAGGAGCTGATCTGCTTTGACCTGAGACGATAACCATCCATCAGAAATGTTTATCTTGCAGCCTCTACACTACACTACACTCTACACTTGTTAATCTCTGTTTATGATTCTAACCAATTAGTAATGAAGACAATTGTTGTATAGTCTTAAATGTAATACTGTCATTTCAAAAACCCTGTCAGCATTAAAAAAAAAAAAAAAGATCTGGTGAAGTGGTTCTGGTGATAACAATCTCAACACATGCTTCTTTCTACAATCAATCCACCTCAACAGCCTGTTAAAGACGAGACTAGTTAACTAAACTAATTTTTTTTTTTTTTTAATTAACCACCTCATGAAATTTGTTACACATGCGGTAGCAGCCAATGAAATGGATACTGCAATAGCTGTCACGTGTAAAAACAAAAACAAACTCTGAATGAATAATGTAAGACTTCAAAACGTGAGTTTTTGTGTAAGATGTAAAATCAGCTCATGACAGCAGTACGTGTAAATCTCAGTCAATGGCTCACTTTTTCAAAAGTGATAAAGTGCCTCTGCCCTTTCACTCAACAATGATCTCAAACTCTTTTTGGTCCATTGTTCAGAACAGCCTGTCTGTCAATGAGGGCGTTTCTTCTGGCCTTGAGTTCACATCTGTTTGGCTGCTAAACTGACATGTGGTTGTGTGATGGTTCATTGACTTCAATGTCCCACAATGACATGAAATCTAAAATCTAATTTATGTGAATAATCTAACGTTCGGTGTGTGTCTGTGTCAGTTCACCATAAACTATATTTTTCTAAATAAACCCACAGAAACAAAAGTCTGAGGATGCGTTGGCACAAGATGAGTTGATGACTTTACCTTAATCTGGCCTGAAGACTCCAAATGCTTGGTGACATGAATACATGTTTAGTAAAAAATGAGGAATTGTGTAAATAGTGGGATGCTCGCATTTCTGTTGTTGGCTGCTGAGTGAATACTATGTTTACATCTTGGATGTTAACCCTCTAAAGCAGTTCAAAGAAATGTACTGTAGGAAACATGAACTGAGGATTTTACTGTCCAAACCACTGCAGAGAAATATAACACTAAAACGCACACAGTGGGACACCTTGAGATTTTGAGTGTCTTATTTCTGCTCAACAGAGCTTTTTTTTACTATTTGGTATTACTTCCCCATCAAAGAGCAACAAGCATGTTTCTTACCAGATTTCTTGCCAATATATCAATCATATTTC